>NC_091172.1:28214708-28222208 GCF_040958095.1 Procambarus clarkii
TATATATATATATATATATATATATATATATATATATATATAACAGCAATGATTATATTTCAAGTTTCCCACAAACATGTTAATAACACAAGATATGCTGGAGAAATCGGCTAATTAGGCACAGGTCCAAGAGGTTAGCAAGTGCCTAAGGGGAGGAGGTTAAGGGGTGAAGGTGAGGGGAAGCGGGGGGAGAGGGGGGGGGTACGAGATAATGGGGGAGAAGGGGGGGGGGTGGTGGAAGGGGGTAATGAGGGGTAACCACCCCCTAACGCTTGACTGCGAGTGACACGCTGGAGGGAAACTCTATCATAACATTAAGTGTGACTTAATTAAAACAGACGGAGAAGGTAATTTTAGCGTAAGATTATCGTCGCTTCTCCCTGGTCGCTTTCCTCTCCTTGCTGGGAGTTAGTTGGGTGTTGTTAGTCACATTCTTGTGTGGCATTATGGGTCTTGTCTCTCTCTTTTGACTCCTATGCACACACGCGCGCACACACACACACACACACACACACACACACACACACACACACACACACACACACACACACACACACACACACACCAACTGATGTGGTGGAGGCTGACTCCATACACAGTTTCAAGTGTAGATATGATAGAGCCCAATAGGCTCAGGAATCTGTACACCTGTTGATTGATAGTTGACAGGTGGGACCAAAGAGCCAGAGCTCATCCCCCGCAAGCACAACTAGGTGATTACAACTACACACACACACACACACACACACACACACACACACACACACACACACACACACACACACACACACACTCGTAGAGGCCTCGCGGTTGAGTGGATAGCACTTGGGGGTCGTAGTCCTAATGGCCCGGGTTCGATTACCAGGCGGAGGCGAAAACAAATGAGCAGAGTTTATTTGACCCCTGATGCCCCTGTTCACCTAGCAGTAAGTAGGTACCTGGGAGTTAGGACAGCTGCTAGGGGCTGCTTCCTGATGGTGAAAATTAAACAGAAATATACGTAGTAAATATGATGGAAGAAAATAGGTCAGGAGTCAGTACAAAAGACCCCCCAACGGTTAGAAAGGCGGAGTCCAAGAGCTAACAGCTGGAGCTTACAGGCACAAATAGTAAATACACATACAATCACATTTTTGTCTTCGTCAAACATTAGTAAAATAAAAAAATAAAAAGGTTCAGCACTGCTAATTTTGCAGTGGAAATTAACTAACTTCAGGAAGACTAAATTGTTCATCACGACAACATTGCAAACAAATAATAAATAATTCAACGCAGTTGTATAAAATAAGAAATAAGGAAGGTTATCTCTTGAGATGATTTCGGGGCCTTTTTAAGTGTCCCCGCGGCCCGGTCCTCGACCAGGCCTCCACCCCCCAGGAAGCAGCCCGTGACAGCTGACTTAACACCCAGGTACCTATTTTACTGCTAGGTAACAGGGGGCATAGGGGTGAAAGAAACTCTGCCCATTGTTTCTCGCCGGCGCCTGGGATCGAACCCAGGACCACAGGGATCACAAGTCCAGCGTGCTGTCCGCTCGGCCGACCGGCTCCAACGCAGTGTTTCGTAAAAGTCTGAGTACAGAGTTTTGTTTTGGAAGATCAGCTGTTTTCTTGCCTTGATAGTAAGAGAGTGAATGAATGAATGAATGGTGGGCCTCCAGCCCGCCACAACACAACACCCACGTGCTTCACTAAGGAAAACATTATGTGTCAACACCTGATCATTCGTCTCGAAATATTAGCCATTGTATAGTTAGTGCAGATGAATGGGAGAGAGATATTTTGTGAGTGAATGTATCGGTGTGTGTGTGTGTGTGTGTGTGTGTGTGTGTGTGTGTGTGTGTGTGTGTGTGTGTGTGTGTGTGTGTGTGTGTGTACTCATCTATTTGTGCTTGCGGGGGTTGAGCTCTGGCTCTTTGGTCCCGCCTCTCAACCGTCAATCAACAGGTGTACAGGTTCCTGAGTGTATTGGGCTCTATCATATCTACACTTGAAACTTTGTGTGTGTGTGTGTGAGTGTGAGTGTGTGTGTGTGTGTGTGTGTGTGTGTGTGTGTGTGTGTATGTGAGAGAGAGAGAGAGAGAGAGAGAGAGAGAGAGAGAGAGAGAGAGAGAGAGAGAGAGAGAGAGAGAGAGAGAGAGAGAGAGCCGAGGGCGGCTCCTGTAGGCTCCAGGGCTCGCCTGGCCCTGGCAGAATGACCTCACCTCGTGCCAGTAACAACAGCCCACTAACTCATAACCCCGCGGGGACCTCAGTCTCCATCAACAACACCGCCTGATTTACGTCTCAGCAGCAACAGTCGCCCATAACAGTAATTTATAACCGTTTCAAACAACTAAACTATATTTTATTAATCCCGTTGACGGGGGACAGCAAGCCTGTACTATATGTAGCCCACCGTTTGCCAACTACAGTTACTTATCTCCCTAGGTACCTATTTTACTGCAAACAGTGGCATCAGGTGAAAGGAAGCGTGCCCAACCGTTACTGTCCTGCCTGGGGGGGGGGGGGGGGGATTGAACCCGGGTCCTTCGGTTGAGAGACAGACAGGTAAGCAGAACAAGTAGATCTCAACTGTCAATCAACTGGTGTACAGATTCCTGAGCCTACTGGGCACTATCATATCTCCATTTGAAACTGTGTATGGAGTCAGCCTCCACCACATCACTGCCTAATGCATTCCATCTGTTAACTACTCTTGACATCTTTATCTACCCTGTCAATTCCTCTAATTTTGTAGGTAGTGATCATGTCTTTCCGAGGTCTACTGTCTTCCAGCGACGTGAGGTGCATTTCACGCAGCCTTTCCTCGTAACTCATGCCTCTTAGTTCTGAGACTAGTCTAGTGGCATACCTCTGAATTTTTTCAGACTTCGTCTTGTGCTTGACAAGATACGGGCTCCATGCTGGGGCCGCATACTCCAGGATTGGTCTTACATATGTGGTATACAAGGTTCTGAAAGATTCCTTACACAGGTTCCTGAAGGCAGTCCTGATGTTAGTCAGCCTTACATACGCCGCTAATGCTATTCTTTTTATGTGGGCTTCAGGAGACAGGTTTGGCGTGATGTCAACTCCTAGATCTTTCTCTCTGTCCGTTCCGTGAAGGACTTCATCTCCCATTTGGTATCTTGTGTCTGGCCTCTTGTTTCCACCCCCTGGTTTCATTACCTTTAAATTTGCTTGGGTTGAATTTTAGTAGCCATTTTTTGGACCATTCATTGAGTTTGTCTAGGTCATCATAGAGCCTCACACTATCTTCCTCTGTCTTAATCCTCTTCCTCCTCATCGTCCGCAAACAATGAGAGGAACGAGTCTATTCCCTCTGGGAGATCATTTACATATTTCAGAAACAGTAAAGGTCCAAGGACTGATCCCTGTGGGACTCCACTGCTAACGCCTCGCCAGTCTGAGACCTCTCCCCTCACAGTGACTCGCTGTCTTATGTTGCTTAGGTACTTCCTTATCCAATGGAGTACCTTCCCTTTCACTCCTGCCTGCATCTCCAGCTTTTTCACTAGCCTCTTGTGTGGTACTGTGTCAAAGGCTTTCTGGCAATCCAAAAATACACGGTCTGTCCATCCCTCTTTTCCTTGCCCGATTTTTGTTGCCTGGTCGTAGAATTTAATTAATCCTGTGAGGCTCGACTTGCCAACCCCGAACCTATGCTGATGCTGTGTTACAAATTTCTTTCGCTCCAGATGTTCCACTAGCTTTTTTGCACAATCTTCTCCATCAACTTGCATGGTATACAAGTTAGTGACACTGGCCTGTAGTTCAGTGCCTCCGGGACTACATTTGCCATCTTCCAAATTTTTGGTCGTTCACCTGTTACCAGTGATTTGCTATACACTATGGAGAGTGGCAGGCACAGTGCTTCTGCTCCTTCCTTTAGTATCCATGGTGAAATTCCATTCAGGCCTATAGTCTTTGTCACATCCAACTCTAACAAGAGCCTCCTTATCTCCCCCACTAGTAATCCCGAACTCATCTAGTGGTGCCTGGTTAACTATTCCCTCTCTTATCTCTCTGGAACTTCTCCTTGCTCTAAATTGAAGACCTCCTGGAATTTGTGTGTGTGTTGTACGCATATTCATTTGTAGTCTCGTTAATGTTCAATTCTGTGCACATATCAATAACCCTTGCCAGAGGGTCATGTTCATTAAACTCCCTAATCCTGCCCCAACCTTCCTCTTGCCCCAACCTACCTCTTGCCCCAAGCCATGCTTCTGCTCGCCGTTCATCTTCCCCAAACCTGTCCTTCGCTTAAACTCCACCTATTACCATTTGCGTAGTGTTCAAACTGAACCGGAACTGCCACCAAAGTCGTACCGGACGTGCCAGGCCGGCCCCTCAAGTGGACTGACGGACGAACGTACAGTCTGAGAAGGCGAGTCATCCCCCACTTTCACTCACAAGGACCTCGGTGAAGGTCGCTTGCTTTCTTCTCCGGAGAGAAAGAACCTCCGGAATGATGCACCGACCTCAAACGAAAGCGAACACAACCGGAGAAAGCGAACACACTACCAAGAAAGCGAACACTATCCAAAAGCGTGTCAAGTCCGAGTGGACTTTCACTTCTTACACCTGACTTTCACTGTTGCAAACAATGCAACGGGGAATCGATTTTGCTACAGAATCGTTGTACCAACTTCGTGTTTTCTCACGTCCGTTTTCAATGCTACAAAATCTCCCAAGTACTTCCGTAAAATAAGATATAATTTTTATGTTTTTTCATTAAGAGAATGAATGCTTCACTCCTGATCCAGACTGACCTTCCAGATATTATAGAACTGCAGTACCTAAATTCCACCAAAACAGAGCGATGGTAGTTTGACCGGTGTACAGAAAGAGAGAATACCAGAAAATACCCGGATTGCTCTAATGTGAAGACCTCCTGGAATGTGTGTGTGTGTTATTATATCAGATGAAATAATAATAAAAATGATACCAGTGACAATGGAAATAATACCAGCTGACATAATACCAGAGGATATATCCTTGGACAAAAACGTAACAAAAGATAGATATATTGGGGCAGAGGCTGAAGCATTACAATCGTGATGGAATGCAGTTTAGGCGAGCACAGAGTGGAGTCCCCTCTGGTTGGCCGCGAGGCTGTGGATTAAGAATGCTTCTCAATTGGCATGTGATACCATCTTAAATTTTGTCTAATGACTGTAGATACGAATCTCTAATAATCTGCTATTGATATCATTAATATAATTGCCATATATATATATATATATATATATATATATATATATATATATATATATATATATATATATATATATAATTCATATATATGGCTAACGACACACTAACAATACATAAATATACGTATTTAGTAATAATACATCACTTTAAATAATTGTACAGGACAAAAAAAAATGCAATTGCTAGCTTGCAAATTTAAAAAAAAATGATCATCACTGCATTAACAGCATCATTACATCATCATCATCATCATCATCATCATCATCATCATTGCATTAATAGCATCATTAATGCATCACTATCATTCTCCACAATTGTTTGAACATGTTTTTCTTCATCTCCAAAATATCAAATGTAAATTTTCGATCCAAATTTTGGAGAAAGTCTCAGCGTTGACCTGAAGCTTGAAATAAGCCGAGGCCGAGCAAAACATTCAGACTGTTGTTGAAAGCGGATATACGTGCTGCCCCAAGCCAAGCCGGACTTTTTAAATGGGTTTTATTTTCACGTCTGGTCATGAAATTGGGATCATGTCAGTGTTCAGAAATTTAGCGAAATGTCAATAGCCAGATGACCTGGTGTTGACAGCTTAGATGACCAGGAGTTGACAGGCTAGGTGACCAGGTGTTGACAGCTTAGATGACCAGGTGTTGACAGGCTAGGTGACCAGGTGTTGACAGCCTAGGTGACCAGGTGTTGACAGCTCAGGTGACCAGGTGTTGACAGCCTAGGTGACCAGGTGTTGACAGCTCAGGTGACCAGGTGTTGACAGCTCAGGTGACCAGGTGTTGACAGCTCAGGTGACCAGGTGTTGACAGCTTAGATGACCAGGAGTTGACAGGCTAGGTGACCAGGTGTTGACAGCCTAGGTGACCAGGTGTTGACAGCTCAGGTGACCAGGTGTTGACAGCCTAGGTGACCAGGTGTTGACAGCTCAGGTGACCAGGTGTTGACAGCTCAGGTGACCAGGTGTTGACAGCTCAGGTGACCAGGTGTTGACAGCTTAGATGACCAGGAGTTGACAGGCTAGGTGACCAGGTGTTGACAGCCTAGGTGACCAGGTGTTGACAGCTCAGGTGACCAGGTGTTGACAGCCTAGGTGACCAGGTGTTGACAGCTCAGGTGACCAGGTGTTGACAGCTCAGGTGACCAGGTGTTGACAGCTCAGGTGACCAGGTGTTGACAGCTTAGATGACCAGGAGTTGACAGGCTAGGTGACCAGGTGTTGACAGCTTAGATGACCAGGTGTTGACAGGCTAGGTGACCAGGTGTTGACAGCCTAGGTGACCAGGTGTTGACAGCTCAGGTGACCAGGTGTTGACAGCCTAGGTGACCAGGTGTTGACAGCTCAGGTGACCAGGTGTTGACAGCTCAGGTGACCAGGTGTTGACAGCCTAGGTGACCAGGTGTTGACAGCTCAGGTGACCAGGTGTTGACAGCTCAGGTGACCAGGTGTTGACAGCTCAGGTGACCAGGTGTTGACAGCTTAGATGACCAGGAGTTGACAGGCTAGGTGACCAGGTGTTGACAGCTTAGATGACCAGGAGTTGACAGGCTAGGTGACCAGGTGTTGACAGCTCAGGTGACCAGGTGTTGACAGCCCAGGTGACCAGGTGTTGACAGGCTAGGTGACCAGGTGTTGACAGGCTAGGTGACCAGGTGTTGACAGGCTAGGTGACCAGGTGTTGACAGCCTAGGTGACCAGGTGTTGACAGCTCAGGTGACCAGGTGTTGACAGCTCAGGTGACCAGGTGTTGACAGCTCAGGTGACCAGGTGTTGACAGCCCGGGTGACCTTGCCCGACACTGCCAAGTGACCAACAAGAATGTTTTCACTCAACAGGAAGTTCCGAGCGCCCGGAACTTGATCCCACAACCACAGCGGTTCATGGAGAGTGAAAACGCACACGAACCTGACGCACACACGAACCTGACACACACACGAACCTGACACACACACGAACCTGACACACACACGAACCTGACACACACACGAACCTGACACACACGTGAACCTAACACACACAAACCTGACACACACACGAACCTGACGCACACACGAACCTGACACACACACACGAACCTGACACACACACACGAACCTGACACACACACACGAACCTGACACACACACGAACCTGACACACACACGAACCTGACGCACACACGAACCTGACACACACACGAACCTGACACACATACGAACCTGACACACACACGAACCTGACACACACACGAACCTGACACACACACGAACCTGACGCACACACGAACCTGACACA
>NC_091172.1:28227208-28277208 GCF_040958095.1 Procambarus clarkii
AGCCAGAAGCAGACAACACGCACACACGCACACACACACACACACACACACACACACACACACACACACACACACGCACACACGCACACACACACACACACACACACACACACACACACACACACACACACACACGAGACCGAAGCAAACAAGAGACCACAGGAGAACAGACTCGCACACAGACGGGAGAACCCCAGAGAGAGAGACAGGCACACACACAGGTAGCGACTGAATGATCACACACCGTCCCTAAAACACAGTAATCAAGAAGCAACTCGGTAGCTAACGCTATTAGTAGTTCTAGTTTTTATTTAGTAACTTCACAAAAAAAACAAAAAAAACCTAATATTGCCTTGAAGCACGAAGCGCGCACGCACACACACACACACGCGTATACACACACACACACACACACACACGCAAGAGTCCACGCACTCAATAACGCAGCAAGAGGTAACAAAGCTAAGGGGACAGACGCTGAAAAACGAGTTTGAGTGCGTTAGTTACTAAGGAAGACACGGGCCAGCAGTACCCGCGAGGGGCAGCGGGCAGCCGTCTAGACTGTGGCAATGACGGGGGCGACGGCTGGGCACGGCCCGGGCACGGCCAGAATTCAAGCCACGGCCGGGCTATAGCACCCAGATGGGGAGATGCTCCTTGGAGTAATGATGATAAAGATTGGGCACGGCCAACACACATACACACACACGTTCAGAGGCACGGAGGGGGACACGGCAGGGCCGGGGGAGGGGGGGGGGGGAAGGGGGTACACGTACAGGGCACGGACAGACAGCCTTACCTGCAACGCTTGCCACTCATTGTCCGAGCCGGAGACAGGCCAGAGGGCACGCAAGGTCACCCACTGTCACTCACCCGTGTCTCTCGCTGGCCACTCCCATCACTGACACGACGGTGGGAGGGGGACACACACACACACACACACACACACACACACACATACCCCCCCCCACACACACACACATACACCCCCCCCCCCCCACACACACAAGGTACGAGGAGAGACTACGGGAATTAAACCTCACTTCGTTGGAAGACAGAAGAGTTAGGGGGGACATGATCACCACATTCAAGATTCTCAAGGGAATCGACAGGGTAGATAAAGACAGGCTATTTAACACAAGGGGCACACGCACAAGGGGACACAGGTGGAAACTGAATGCCCAAATGAGCCACAGAGATATTAGAAAGAACTTTTTTAGTGTCAGAGTGGTTGACAAATGGAATGCATTAGGAAGTGATGTGGTGGAGGCTGACTCCATACACAGTTTCAAGTGTAGATATGATAGAGCCCGATAGGCTCAGGAATCTGTACACCAGTTGACTGACAGTTGAGAGGCGGGCCGAAAGAGCAGAGCTCAAACCCCGCACGCACAACTAGGTGAATACACACACACACACACACACACACACACACACCTGAAGAAGTCTAACAAAGCTTAAGTCTGACTGATCACCGGGTTCCCCGTAACGACTAAAAAGACTGAACCCTTAACTAATCTTGACCTAACAAGCATAATTACATAGACCTATATAATCCCTCTAAATAAGGCAGAGCAGGAGCATGAACCAGCCTTCCAATTAATCCAGCCGCCCTAATCCTTATGATAATCGAGCCGCCTTAATCCTCTAATTAATCCAACTGTCGTAACCCGCCAAATAATCATTAACTCGCCTTAAACCTAGATGTACAAGTACAGGTGCTCGTAGAGACAGATGTACAAGTACAGGTGCTCGTAGAGACAGATGTACAAGTACAGGTGCTCGTAGAGACAGATGTACAAGTACAGGTGCTCGTAGAGACAGGTGTACTACAAGTACAGGTGCTCGTAGAGACAGTTGTACTACAAGTACAGGTGCTCGTAGACAGGTGTACTACAAGTACAGGTGCTCGTAGAGACAGTTGTACTACAAGTACAGGTGCTAGTAGAGACAGTTGTACTACAAGTACAGCTGCTCGTAGAGACAGGTGTACTACAAGTACAGGTGCTCGTAGAGACAGGTGTACTACAAGTACAGGTGCTCGTAGACAGGTGTACTACAAGTACAGGTGCTCGTAGACAGGTGTACTACAAGTACAGGTGCTCGTAGAGACAGGTGTACTAGTACAGGTGCTCGTAGAGACAGGTGTACTACAAGTACAGCTGCTCGTAGACAGGTGTACTACAAGTACAGGTGCTCGTAGAGACAGGTGTACTACAAGTACAGGTGCTCGTAGAGACAGGTGTACAAGTACAGCTGCTCGTAGACAGGTGTACTACAAGTACAAGTACATCTGCAGCAACAGCGAACAACGGGGCAACAGAGAACGAACAACGCAAGCGAACAACGGATTCCACCGTTGACAGCTCCGGACATCAGCCGGGTCATAAACAGAGAAGATAAACGCAAGGGGGGGGGGGGACAATTACACCATATGAAAATAAATATATTATAAAAACCCAAGCGACGAGCGTCCTTATAATTCAGAAGCGACAGAGAAAGATCATCGCTAAGTGCTACTTGACATCCAAGGCGAAAAACACCTATAATTAAGATGCTCGTTTCGTACAAAGCAGAAGCCAAGATCATTAAGCAGTTGAGAAGGCTAAATTAGCAATCAGAGAGAGAGAGAGAGAGAGAGAGAGAGAGAGAGAGAGAGAGAGAGAGAGAGAGAGAGAGAGAGAGAGAGAGAGAGAGAGAGAGAGAGAGAGAGATAATTACCAATAATTGAAAAAAATAGTTTAATTGAAGAAAGTTCCTTACTCAAGTTACAGGCTTCGTAACGAATTAAGGTGAACAAGGTGATGTTTGTAGGGGTTATGAAGGGGGCGTCACACTGAGAGGGGCGTCACACTGAGAGGGGCGTCACACTGAGAAGGCCGTCACACTGAGAAGGGGTCAGGACAGACAAGCTCTGAGGGCATTGTCTCAACGCTTGGCTAGTGACGCTGGCGGCGTGACGGGGGAGGGGGTAGAGGGTGACGGGGAGGAGGTAGAGGGTGACGGGGAGGGGGTAGAGGGTGACGGGGAGGAGGTAGAGGGTGACGGGGAGGAGGTAGAGGGTGACGGGGGAGGGGGTAGAGGGTGACGGGGAGGAGGTAGAGGGGTGACGGGGAGGGGTTTGGAGGTGAGGGAGGGTAGTAGGGGTTAATGGGGGGTGGGGTGGTGTGGGGGTGAAGAGGGGTTCGTACTGATGCGTGGGAGGGGGGGAGGGGGGGGGGGAGGTGATTGGCTTAGATCAGGTGGAGGTAGTTAGGTTATTAGCACACACACTAAGACCTAGGATACGAGGGCAGACTAAGAGTTGTAACACACTGAGTCTGTAGACTATAGCTGTCATAATTTATACCAGGTTGATGGGGTTCTGGGAGTTCTACTCCCCAAGCCCGGCCCGAGGCCAGGCTTGACTTGTGAGAGTTTGGTCCACCAGGCTGTTGCTTGGAGCGGCCCGCAGGCCCATATATCCACCACAGCCCGCCAATTATATGCATTTCCTTTGCCCGCTTCCTCCTAATCCACATTTCTTCCTCATTTCCCTTCTCTCATATCTTCATTTTTCAAATTCCTCTCTTTCCTCCACCCTCCGCTTCCTAACCCATCTTCATCATTCAATTCCTTCACCCACTACCTCCACATTGCCCTCTCCTAGACACAACAGTTTCATCTGCCACTTCAAAACACCATTTATCAATGACCGAGCGATGTTTATCATACAAATATAAACACAAAATCTCCTCCAGCGTGTCAAGTCCTCTCCAGCTCTGGCAGTGTTGACATCATCAACACAGCTTCACGAGGGCTTGAAGCAGTGTTGACATCACCAACACAGCTTCACGAGGGCTTGAAGCAGTGTTGACATCACCAACACAGCTTCACGAGGGCTTCAAGCAGTGTTGACATCACCAACACAGCTTCACGAGGGCTTCAAGCAGTGTTGACATCACCAACACAGCTTCGTGAGGGCTTGAAGCAGTGTTGACATCACCTACACAGCTTCGTGAGGGCTTGAAGCAGTGTTGACATCACCAACACAGCTTCGTGAGGGCTTGAAGCAGTGTTGACATCACCAACACAGCTTGACGAGGGCTTGAAGCAGTGTTGACATCATCAACACAGCTTCACGAGGGCTTGAAGCAGTGTTGACATCACCAACACAGCTTCACGAGGGCTTCAAGCAGTGTTGACATCACCAACAAAGCTTCACGAGGGCTTGAAGCAGTGTTGACATCACCAACAAAGCTTCACGAGGGCTTGAAACAGTGTTGACATCACCAACAAAGCTTCACGAGGGCTTGAAGCAGTGTTGACATCACCAACACAGCTTCACGAGGGCTTCAGAAGAGCTGGATAACTTGCGCCGTGACACACACACAGAATAACACCCCGACTTTGTTTACTTCGGGAGTGACTGGTCCCACACGTCGCTATGGCTGTATCGGTGTTGTGGAGGGAGGGAGGGAGGGAGGGTTACCGGTGTCGATGAGGAATGGCTATACCGGTGAGGTTGGGGGTGTGTGGTTACCGGGGGGTCCTGGGGTATGGCTACCGGTTCTGCGGAGCAATCGCGGTCTGAGAATACGAGCGAGAGTAGGGAACCCATCAGCATCTCTCGAAGGGAGGGTAGTGGAAGCCAACCAAGAGAAGCAAGTGGTAAGAGATGCGAACTAGGGCCCGGAGGGAGTGACTACGAACTAGGAAACACGTACTGTGTACTGGGGGAACACCACGAGAATGAACTGGGGACTGCAGTTCAGACTGGCTATTTGCGAGCGTGGAACTCAAGCCCTCAAAAGGTGGTTGGATAATTATGAAAAGCGTATAGAGCCATTTAAGGCAATATATATACCATTAGTAAGGTATTTTACAACAAGGAGATGGGATATAAGGACAAGGAGATGGGATATAAGGACAAGGAGCTGGGGGTATGAAGACAAGGAACAGAGATAGGAGGACAAGGAGCTAGGGTTATGAAGCCTGTGTGGAGGAATGGTGTACAGTCATCGAGGGATCGAACGCGGATTTGCTTGTACTTACAAAGAGGACACAAGCACCCGCCTCAACACGTGGAATACACTATAAGAGGAAGTCGTGAAAGCCACCTCTAGCAAAAAAAAAAACATTATAAGGCCAGATCCGACAAAGAATTCCAACGTCAGACACGGCAAATTACACAGAGCCAGCCAGCCACAGCAGGCGGGGGGCAGAGAAGACCTGACCAGCAGCAGTGACTGCTTAAGGAACAGGACCAGCAGACACAAAGTGGTAGGCAAAGTTACTCTCAGCAGTAAAACAGCAGAAACTATTTGCATGTTGCGGGCAAAGGGAGAGGGGGAGAGAGGAGGGGGAGGAGTAGACGTGTATGTGGGGGGGGGGGGGGGGGGCGGGGGGGTCGTTGGACGTGAGATGCTAAACTGGTTGGGAAGGGGGGTGGGGGGGGGGGATAGAGAATGACGGCATACGGGGAGGGTGGAGTATGATGTGCGAGTGCTGGAGATTCTTGCGAGAAACCATATATACCAACTAGTCTCCACGATCCGCCAGTTACCAACCAGGCACCCAATTACTGCTGGGTGAACAGGGGGAGGGGGGGGGGGGCGAACAGTTAAGGACTGTAGTCCAGTCAATCTTCCCTGGCCCCAGGACTCGAACCCAGACCAAATCGTTCACGAGGCGAGGGTGTTACGCCACTTAACAAAATCTTACAGCAAGAGATTTTGTCTTTTGTTCCATTTTCAAGACTGTAATGAAGATATTAATAATAACTCATTGTTTACTGTAGACTATGTAGGTATACACTAGGAGCCTCGTGTGTTTGTACCCATACACCCAGACACATTGGAATGTATACAACTCAATACCAGTGATGTATAATACAACTTCAACTCAATTTGTGCTATATATATATACATACTTCAAAAAAAAAAAAAGGTTACACTCAATATCCGCAATAATTATTAGTGTCTCGTAAAATATTTTAATTGTAGGCCCCAGTCAAGATTGATTATGTATTGTCGGGAGAGATAATCTTATTCACTTCGAAAATGCATAATGCCTTTTCGATCTATTTTGTCGATCTACTCTTAATTTATCGTGACGTCTCGTGGTTGAATAAGTTCACCCCCTTAGCCTTAAATCTCTCTGCGATCATCTTGTCATTAAAGACAACTTTTTTTTTTATATCTATTTTCATATACAGGATTTGTAGCTACATATGAAAATATACTATTATCATATGTAGATTTGTTGGGTTGTTGCTGAAGTGTTTTCCTGGGTTGGGGGGGGCCTTGTTTTGATTATGTCTTGAGGGGTGTAAGATGTTATATATAGTCCCTTGCTTGATGAACTGTTCACTCGAAGCGCCTTGATTGATGAACTGTCCACTCAAAGCACCTTGATTGATGAACTGTCCACTCGAAGCATCTTGTTTGATGAACTGTTTACTCGAAGCACCTTGTTTGATGAACTGTTCACTCGAAGTGCCTTGATTGATGAATTGTTCACTCGAAGCAGTTAATTAAGACAACCCCAGCTGCGTCTGGGTACCAGTGACAGGATTAACAAATAGAATTTTCTTCGTATTGTGAGGAAAAAATACATATGCTCCAATTACACATGCTCCCATGAGGGTACTTCCACTCACCGGATGAGTGACGCTGCCCCAAGAAACTCACCCTTCGGGTCAAATATCGAAATAGAAAACCTACGAGTGACCACCCAATCTCCTTTTGACACCACAAAGCGACACTTGAAGACGCCAGAGGATCTCTAATGTCAGTACTCCAGTTTCTTTTTAGTATACCCTGGAGATTAGACACCATTTTTTGTGAATTATTTAGGTATTACATTTTTATTATTTAATGATCTATGAGATTCGGTATCATTATTCTTTAGGTTCGTTCTTATCGAATCACGCGAGGCAAAATTGGTGATTATCAATAAAGACGTGTTCTTTAGGCCTCAAAGTCCAGCCACTTTGACTGGACGGTAGAGCGACGGTCTCGCTTCATGCAGGTCGGCGTTCAATCCCCGATCGTCCAAGCGGTTGGGCACCATTCCTTTCCCCCCGTGTTCCATCTCAAATCCTTATTCTGACTCCTTCCTAGTGCTATAAGGTCGTAATGGCTTAGCTCTTTCATCTGATAATTAAAAATTTAGGCCTCACGTGGATCCATTCCATATTATATATATATATATATATATATATATATATATATATATATATATATATATATATATATATATACATATATATATATACATATATATATATATATATATATATATATATATATATATATATATATATACATATATATATATATATATATATATATATATATATATATATACATATATATATATATATATATATATATATATATGTCGTACCTAGTAGCCAGAACGCACTTCTCAGCCTACTATGCAAGGACCGATTTGCCTAATAAGCCAAGTTTTCCTGAATTAATATTTTTTCTCTAATTTTTTTCTTATGAAATGATAAAGCTACCCATTTCATTATGTATGAGGTCAATTTTTTTTTATTGGAGTTAAAATTAACGTAGATATATGACCTAACCTAACCAACCCTACCTAACCTAACCTAACCTATCTTCATAGGTTAGGTTCGGTTAGGCAGCCGAAAAAGTTAGGTTAGGTTAGGTTAGGTAGGTTAGGTAGTCGAAAAACAATTAATTCATGAAAACTTGGCTTATTAGGCAAATCGGTCCTTGCATAGTAGGCTGAGAAGTGCGTTCTGGCTACTAGGTACGACATATATATATATATATATATATATATATATATATATATATATATATGTCGTACCTAATAGCCAGAACGCACTTCTCAGCCTACTATTCAAGGCCTGATTTGCCTAATAAGCCAAGTTTTCATGAATTAATGTTTTTTCGTCTACCTAACCTACCTAACCTAACCTAACCTAGCTTTTTTTGGCTACCTAACCTAACTTTACCTATAAATATAGGTTAGGTTAGGTTAGGTAGGGTTGGTTAGGTTCGGTCATATATCTACGTTAATTTTAACTCCAATAAAAAAAAATTGACCTCATACATAGAGAAAAGGGTAGCTTTATCATTTCATAAGAAAAAAATTATAGTAAATATATTAATTTAGGAAAACTTGACTTATTAGGCAAATCGGGCCTTGAATAGTAGGCTGAGAAGTGAGTTCTGGCTACTAGGTACGACATATATATATATATATATATATATATATATATATATATATATATATATATATATATATATATATATATATATATATATGTCGTACCTAGTAGCCAGAACTCACTTCTCAGCCTACTATTCAAGGCCCGATTTGCCAAATAAGCCAAGTTTTCCTGAATTAATATATTTACTATAACTTTTTTCTTATGAAATGATAAAGCAACCCTTTTCTCTATGTATGAGGTCAATTTTTTTTTATTGGAGTTAAAATTAACGTAGATATATGACCGAACCTAACCAACCCTACCTAACCTAACCTAACCTATATTTATAGGTAAGGTTAGGTTAGGTAGCCAAAAAAAGCTAGGTTAGGTTAGGTTAGGTAGGTTAGGTAGACGAAAAAACATTAATTCATGAAAACTTGGCTTATTAGGCAAATCGGGCCTTGAATAGTAGGCTGAGAAGTGCGTTCTGGCTATTAGGTACGACATATATATATATATATATATATATATATATATATATATATATATATATATATATATATATATATATATACGTTAAAAGTACCGATATGTCAAGATTTAACACGCTGTCAAAATTTAAATATTTTTATTTTTTTGGAGCGGTGTATTAGAGAATTATGTGAGGGTGTGGCTGGTGGGATAACCTTCACATATAGAGCATATGTGTGTGTGTATGTACTCACCTATTTGTGCCTGCGGGGGTTGAGCTTTGGCTCTTTGGTCCCGCCTCTCAACTGTCAATCAACTGGTGTACAGATTCCTGAGCCTACTGGGCTCTAGCATATCTACATTTGAAACTGTGTATGGAGTCAGCCACATCACTGCCTAATGCATTCCACCTGTTAACTACTCTGACACTGAAAAAGTTCTTTCTAACGTCCCTGTGGCTCATTTCTCTTAGTTCTGGGACTAGCCTAGTGGCATTCCTCTGAACGTTTTCCAGCTTCGTCTTGTGCTTGACAAGATACGGGTTCCATGCTGGGGCCGCATACTCCAGGATTGGTCTTACATATGTGGTGTACAAGATTCTGAATGATTCCTTACACAGGTTCCTGAAGGCTGTTCTGATGTTAGCCAATTGTGTGTGTATTCACCTAGTTGTGTTTGCGGGGGTTGAGCTTTGCTCTTTCGGCCCGCCTCTCAACTGTCAATCAACTGTTTACTACTTTTTTTTCCACACCACACACACCCCAGGAAGCCCGTAACAGCTGACTAACTCCCAGGTACCTATTTACTGCTAGGTAACAGGGGCATTCAGGGTGAAAGAAACTTTGCTCATTTGTTTCTGCCTCGTGCGGGAATCGAACCCGCGCCACTGAATTACGAGTCCTGCGCGCTATCCACCAGGCTACGAGGCCCCTGTGTGTGTGTGTGTGTGTGTGTGTGTGTGTGTGTGTGTGTGTGTGTGTGTGTACTCACCTAGTTGTACTCACCTAGTTGTGTTTGCGGGGGTTGAGCTCTGGCTCTTTGGTCCCGCCTCTCAACCGTTAATCAACAGGTGTACAGATTCCTGAGCCTATCGGGCTCTGTCATATCTACACTTGAAACTGTGTATGGAGTCAGCCTCCACCACATCACTTCCTAATGCATTCCATTTGTCAACCACTCTGACACTAAAAAAGTTCTTTCTAATATCTCTGTGGCTCATTTGGGCACTCAGTTTCCACCTGTGTCCCCTAGTACGTGTGCCCCTTGTGTTAAATAGACTGTCTTTATCTACCCTATCAATCCCCTTCAGAATCTTGAATGTGGTGATCATGTCCCCCCTAACTCTTCTGTCTTCCAGCGAAGTGAGGTTTAATTCCCGTAGTCTCTCCTCGTAGCTCATACCTCTCAGCTCGGGTACTAGTCTGGTGGCAAACCTTTGAACCTTTTCCAGTTTAGTCTTATCCTTGACTAGATATGGACTCCATGCTGGGGCTGCATACTCCAGGATTGGCCTGACATATGTGGTATACAAAGTTCTGAATGATTCTTTACACAAGTTTCTGAATGCCGTTCGTATGTTGGCCAGCCTGGCATATGCCGCTGATGTTATCCGCTTGATATGTGCTGCAGGAGACAGGTCTGGCGTGATATCAACCCCCAAGTCTTTTTCCTTCTCTGACTCCTGAAGAATTTCCTCTCCCAGATGATACCTTGTATCTGGCCTCCTGCTCCCTACACCTATCTTCATTACATTACATTTGGTTGGGTTAAACTCTAACAACCATTTGTTCGACCATTCCTTCAGCTTGTCTAGGTCTTCTTGAAGCCTCAAACAGTCCTCTTCTGTTTTAATCCTTCTCATAATTTTAGCATCGTCCGCAAACATTGAGAGAAATGAATCGATACCCTCCGGGAGATCATTTACATATATCAGAAACAAGATAGGACCGAGTACAGAGCCCTGTGGGACTCCACTGGTGACTTCACGCCAATCGGAGGTCTCACCCCTCACCGTAACTCTCTGCTTCCTATTGCTTAGATACTCCCTTATCCACTGGAGCACCTTACCAGCTACACCTGCCTGTCTCTCCAGCTTATGTACCAGCCTCTTATGCGGTACTGTGTCAAAGGCTTTCCGACAATCCAAGAAAATGCAGTCCGCCCAGCCCTCTCTTTCTTGCTTAATCTGTGTCACCTGATGTGTGTGTGTGTGTGTGTGTGCGCGCGCGCGCGTGTGTGTGTGTGGCTGACTAGATTGGAGAGGTCGCAGCACCACCACTGTGGGAGCCCCCCCGAGGCCTATCCTCTCTCCCTTTGCATAATGCAAAGGGCCGCAGGACAGGACGTCTGGGACAGGCGGCGCGGGAAGTGTGGGGGGCAGGAGGTGGGAAGGGGGGGGGGACACACTAGCCCCCGAGCCTAGCCTAGCCAACCATTTTGGTCTGGGTTTGAAACATGGCCAGGGAGGATTGACTGGCAACCAATCCTTAACTGTTCGTCCCTGTCCACCCCAGCACTAACTGGGGTACCTGGTTCTTAACCGATTGGCGGGTTGTGTTCCAGGGAAAATTAGTAATCACAATGAGCTGTGGGAAGGGAAAGCTCCGAGCCTGCTAACAGGAGTCAGCAGTAGTCTGCTTCAAACGGGAGGGTGAGAAAGTCTGCTTCATAGCATCAACTACGCTTCAAAGGGGAGACGGTAAACTAAGCTTCAAAGTGGAGAAGGTAAACTAAGCTTCAAAGTGGAGAAGGTAAACTAAGTTTCAAAAGGGAGAAGGTAAACTAAGCTTCAAAGGGAGTACGTAAACTAAGCTTCAAACGGAGGAGGTAACTATAAGCTTCAAAGGTAAAAGGTAAACTAAGCTTCAAAGTGGAGAAAGTAAACTAAGTTTCAAAAGGGAGAAGGTAAACTAAGCTTCAAAGAAATGAGGTAAACTAAGCTTCAAAGGGGAGAAGGTAAACTAAGCTTCAAAGGGGAGAAGGTAAACTAAGCTTCAAAGGGGAGAAGGTAAACTAAGCTTCAAAGGGGAGAAGGTAAACTAAGCTTCAAAGGGGAGAAGGTAAACTAAGCTTCAAAGGGGAGAAGGTAAACTAAGCTTCAAAGGGGAGAAGGTAAACTAAGCTTCAAATGGGAGAAGGTAACCTAAGCTTCAAAGAAAGGAGGATAACTAAGCTTCAAATGAAAGAAGGTAAACTAACCTTCAAAGGAAAGAAGGTAAACTAAGCTTCTAAGAAAGGAGATAAACTAACCTTCAAAGGAAAGAAGGTAAACTAACCTTCAAAGGGGACGAGGTAAACTAAGCTTCAAAGAGGAGGGAAGGGCAAGGGGGAAGAGCTTGCCTACTTGCCATTGCGTGGCCCCCAATGAGAAAGGCAACCCCACCTTAACGGATTGCGTGGCCCCCAATGAGAAAGGCAACCCCACCTTAACGGATTGGTGGCCCCCAATGAGAAAGGCAACCCCACCTTAACGGATTGGTGGCCCCCAATGAGAAAGGCAACCCCACCTTAACGGATTGCGTGGCCCCCAATGAGAAAGGCAACCCCACCTTAACGGATTGGTGGCCCCCAATGAGAAAGGCAACCCCACCTTAACGGATTGGTGGCCCCCAATGAGAAAGGCAACCCCACCTTAACGGATTGGTGGCCCCCAATGAGAAAGGCAACCCCACCTTAACGGATTGGAATATTAAACGCGGACAAGGTGGGAGAGGAAGAAAAACTTAGGAATGTGGGAGGGAGGTGGATACATAAAGGATACGTGGGAGATAACCTCACCACGAGGTGCAAAAAAAAAAAAAAGAGGTCATTTGGCTGGGGTGGGAGGTGGGGGGGGGGAAATGGAGTAGTAGAATGCAAGTGAACAACGAGATTAATGTATAATAACGCAGACTGGCTGAATTCTACACTTTAGCTTCGGGTCAACAGGGGAAGTAATTCATTCAATTGAAGAACTGCACTTTAATGCAAAATTTGCAGTAAATACGGGAATTGCATTTAAATTAATCAAAGATCAATGAAATAACTGCATTTAAATTAATCAAAGTTCAATGAAATAACTGCATTTAAATTAATCAAAGATCAATGAAATAACTGCATTTAAATTAATCAAAGATCAATGAAATAACTGCATTTAAATTAATCAAAGATCAATGAAATAACTGCATTTAAATTAATCAAAGTTCAATGAAATAACTGCATTTAAATTAATCAAAGATCAATGAAATAACTGCATTTAAATTAAATAAAGTTCAATGAAATAACTGCATTTAAATTAAATAAAGTTCAATGCAATGAACAGATGCCGTTCAGAAAAGCAAGTCAGGCTCTTCGGGGGATTTCAACACCGTACGCAGCAGTGATCCAGGATCCAGGCAATGATAAACACAATACTATTTAGAACACTTAAGTAAAGCCAAGAGATATTTCCTGGCTCACATTACACCAAGGGAAAGCGAATTCTAATTCAGATTATACCACACACTTGAGCACCAACAGAGCATTTAAACCCCAAGCACAGAACGCCAACCACAACAAGGGTTAATGTTCTCAAGGAAGGGACCAGAGAGCAAGAGGCTGGCATTCCGGAAGGGAAACTATGAGGAGATGAGAAAATTCCTAACTGAAATAGCTTGGGAAACAGAGCTCAGAGGACAGACTCGTTCAAGACATGATGGAGTACATCACACAGAAGTGTAAGGAGGCAGCAGACAAGTTCGTCCCAGTCCAAAAGGAAAAAAGTTAAATGGAGATGAGAAACCCATGGTTTAATCAGAGTTGCAAGCTAGCAAAGCAGCTAAGTAAAAGGGCGTGGAGAAACTATTGAAATAACAGAATACTAGAGAGCAGAGAAAGATACCAGAGCGCCAGGAATGAATACGTCAGGGTAAGAAGAGAGGTAGAGAGGCAATATGAAAATAACATAGTGAGCAAGGCAGAGACTCAACCCAAACTGCTGCATAGCCACATCAGGAGGAAAACGACAGTGAAGGAACAGGTAATGAAACTGAGGATAGGGGCAGAAAGATTCACTACAAACGACAAGGAAGTGTGCGAGGAACTCAATAAGAAATTCCAGGGGGTCTTCACCTCAGAGCAAGGAGAAGTCCCAGAGATAAGGGACGGAACATCAAACCAGACACCACTAGAGGAGTTTGTGATTACCAGTGGGGAGGTGAGGAAGTATCTAATAGATTTGGACGTGACAAAGGCTATAGGCCCGGATGGAATCTCACCATGGATTCTAAAGGCAGGAGCAGAAGCTCTCTGCCTGCCACTCTCCATGGTGTATAACAAATCACTGGAAACAGGTGAACTGCCAACAAAATTTGAAGACGACCAACGTAGTCCCAATATACAAAAAGGGTGATAGGCAGGAGGCACTGAACTACAGGCCAATGTCCCTAAATTGCATTCCATGCAAGATGACGGAGTAGATTGTGCGAAAAAGCTAGTAGAACATCTGGAGTGAAAGAACTTTGTAACACATCAGCATGGGTTCAGGGATGGCAAATCATGCCTAACAAGTTTAATTGAGTTCTATGACCAGGCAACAATAATTAGGCGAGAGAGGGCTGGGCAGACTGCATATTTCTGGACGGCCAGAAAGCCTTTGATACAGTACCACACAAGAGGCTAGTGAAAAAGCTGGAGATGCAGGCTGGAGTGAAAGGGAAGGTACTCCATTGGATAATGGAGTACCTAAGCAACAGGAAACAACGAGTCAATGTGAGGGGTGAGGTCTCAGATTGGCGAGACGTTACAAGTGGAGTCCCGCAGGGGTCAGTCCTTGGACCTATACTGTTTCCAACCCGTTCTTGCAAATTCGTAAAGCCAATATTGACTTATTAACTACGTGCATAGGTGATATACTAAACATAATAGATACCCTTAAAAAGATTCATAGAAAACACCGACCTTACCTAACCTTGTTAGTATCTTAAGATAAGCATCTTATTGCTTCGTAATTACAATTATTACTTAACCTATACCTATTATAGGTTAGGTAATAATTGAAATTACGAAGCAATAAGATGCTTATCTTAACATACTAAGTAGGTTAGGTAAGGTCGGTGTTTTCTATGAAGCTTTTCAAGGGAAACTATTATGTTAAGTATGTCACCTATGCACATATTTAATAAGTCAATATTGACTTATTAAATTTGCGAGAACGGGTTGACTGTTTCTGATATATGTAAATGATCTCCCAGAGGGTATAGACTCGTTTCTCTCAATGTTTGCTGATGATGCAAAAATTATGAGGAGGACTGAAACAGAGGATGATAGTAGGAGGCTACAAGATGACCTAGACCGACTGAGTGAATGGTCCAACAAATGGCTGTTGAAGTTCAACCCGAGTAAATGCAAAGTAATGAAACTAGGCGGTGAAAACAGGAGGCCAGACACAGGATACAGAATAGGAGATGAAGTACTTCATGAAACGGACAGAGAGAAACATCTAGGAGTTGATATCACACCAAACCTGTCTCCTGAAGCCCACATAAAAAGAATAACGTCTGCGGCATATGCGAGGCTGGCTAACATCAGAACAGCGTTCAGGAACCTGTGTAAGGAATCATTCAGAATCTTGTACACCACATATGTAAGACCAATCCTGGAGTATGCGGCCCCAGCATGGAGCCCGTACCTTGTCAAGCACAAGACGAAGCTGGAAAAAGTTCAACGGTATGCCACTAGACTAGTCCCAGAACTAAGAGGCATGAGTTACGAGGAAAGGCTGCGAGAAATGCACTTTCCGACACTGGAAGACAGAAGCGTAAGGGGAGACATGATCACAACCTACAGAATCCTCAGGGGAATCGACCGGGTAGACAAGGATAAACTATTCAACACGGGTGGTACGCGAACAAGGGGACACAGGTGGAAACTGAGTACCCACATGAGCCACAGGGACGTTAGAAAGTACTTTTTCAGTGTCAGAGTAGTTAACAGATGGAATGCACTAGGCAGTGATGTGGTGGAGGTTGACTCCATAAACAGTTTCAAATGTTAATATGATAGAGCCCAATAGGCTCAGGAATCTGTACACCAGTTGATTGACAGTTGATAGGCGGGCCGAAAGAGCAAAGCTCAACCCCCGCAAACACAACTAGGTGAACACACACACACGAATCAAAAACTATCGATAACAATGTACATACAGAACATGCCTTGAGATGTGAAGACAAGATAAATATATCATTTGCATACACAAGGACACACAGGTATAACTCACGTCGGTGTTTTGCTAATATTCCCCTGAGTTTTACTGGGAATGTCGCCCTTATACGATGCTTAGGCCACGGGGAATGTGAACAGTCTTCATCAACTTGGTTTTGGAGACCACAGAGAGAGAGAGAGAGAGAGAGAGAGAGAGAGAGAGAGAGAGAGAGAGAGAGAGAGAGAGAGAGAGAGAGAGAGAGAGACAGAGAGAGACAGAGAGAGAGAGAGACAGAGACAGAGAGAGAGAACGAAAACATGGAACCAGGTACCCACTAACACGTGTCAACAATCACCAACCCACACACACACACACATTAGCTGGCAAATCCAAACTTTATACGAGCCACCAGGAAAGGTACGAGACGGGCTCAAGTCTCATCCCCCACTGGTGCCACGCCCTTACCCCCACGCCCTCACCCCACGCCCACACCAAGGCCACCACTCCCCCCTCACACCCCCACACACCCACACTACCGTTACAAAGACCCAAGTCACCCCCGCCTACCCTTCTAATCCCCCAAAAGCATTCCGGTACACTCACCAACAGAATATCACCTTCCCAGTTTGGGAGGTCCTCCCTTAGGAGCCGTCAGCTCTCACCCCTGTTGCTGCTGATGCTGTTACTGCTGCTGTTGCTGCTGCTGCTGCTGCTGTTGCTGCTGCTGTTGCTGCTCCTGTGGTCACTGGAGCCGCCGTTAGTGTGTTTGCAACATCATTAATACTGCAGGAACTGAAGAATTGCGAGAACGGCAACGGAAGATGCAGCAGAGTGATGGGATAAGCAACGGGATAAACAACGGGAGACGCAACAGAAGCCACCAGAAAAGTAGAAGTAAGTGGGAGAGAGACCTGGCTGTGGTATCTCCAAGAAGAAAAACCTTAAGAAGCAACAGAAGCACCAACAGCATTAGCAACAGAAGCCACGACAGATAGAGCAACACACACACACACACACACACACACACACACACACACACACACACACACACACACACACACACACACACACACACACACACACACACACAGCAGCAGCAGCAGCAGCAGCAGCAGCAGCAGCAGCAACAGCAGCAGCAGCAGCAGCAGCAGCAGCAGCAGCAACAGCGTGGGTACCAGCGGTGACCCCCATAACCTTCCCGCCAGGGGCAAGGCTGCCCATGTCTGCAGGGGCCTGCTGCTGCGTCCTCGGCTGCGTCCTCTACCGCGTCCTCTGCCTCCCACTGCTGCGTCCGCATGGCTGCTTCTCTCTCCACCCCCCCTTGTTCCCCCACACCTTCTTGTCCCGCTCCTCTGTATGTACGTATGTAACTCTGTACCTTTGTGTCCACTCACACACCTGCCTTCTCTTGCGTCACTGCGTGCGTCAATCTCACACTTGTTTCCATCTGTCGCTTGAGCATGTGTTCTCTCTAACATACATAACGCCCTAACAATCGCCAGTCTCATCAACCATGCCATCTCTCGCTACTCATCAACCGCCAGCCCCATCAACCATGCCATCTCTCGCTACTCATCAACCGCCAGCCCCATCAACCATGCCATCTCTCTCGCTACTCATCAATCGCCAGTCTCATCAACCATGCCATCTCTCGCTACTCATCAACCGCCAGCCCCATCAACCATGCCATCTCTCGCTACTCATCAACCGCCAGCCCCATCAACCATGCCATCTCTCGCTACTCATCAACCGCCAGTCTCATCAACCATGCCATCTCTCGCTACTCATCAACCGCCAGCCCCATCAACCATGCCATCTCTCTCGCTACTCATCAATCGCCAGTCTCATCAACCATGCCATCTCTCGCTACTCATCAATCGCCAGTCCCATCAACCATGCCATCTCTCGCTACTCATCAACCGCCAGTCTCATCAACCATGCCATCTCTCTCGCTACTCATCAATCGCCAGTCTCATCAACCATGCCATCTCTCTCGCTACTCATCAATCGCCAGCCCCATCAACCATGCCATCTCTCGCTACTCATCAACCGCCAGCCCCATCAACCATGCCATCTCTCTCGCTACTCATCAACCGCCAGTCCCATCAACCATGCCATCTCTCGCTACTCATCAACCGCCAGTCCCATCAACCATGCCATCTCTCTCGCTACTCATCAACCGCCAGTCCCATCAACCATGCCATCTCTCTCGCTACTCATCAACCGCCAGTCCCATCAACCATGCCATCTCTCTCGCTACTCATCAACCGCCAGTCCCATCAACCATGCCATCTCTCTCGCTACTCATCAATCGCCCGGTACCACAGACGATGATGTTCGCTCGCAATGGCTGTGGACTAACATCAGGATATTGGCGTGAATGATTATTTGGAGTGTTTACAAGCCGCTCGATTGGTTCGTTTCATATCACACCTGTGAGTTTTGGTAGGTATTAAGAGAACTTTAAACTGACTTGGAACTTTATGTACATAGCCGCTGACCTGGAACTTTTGTACACTCACTTAATAACCAGGAAGTATGCCAGCACATACGTTGCTATTGTTTACATCACGTGTTTGTGTTGATAAAGTACAGCTGATGAAGTACACGTGTATGAGTTTGTTTACAAAGATCAGCTGTTTTAGGGCATTTACTTACTCCAGCAAATTTATTATGATCATCCCAAACTCTCAAACGTTAAGGAACTTAACGTTTCACACAAAATGGTTGCATCTGAAGCAAAGCAACACACGGAACACAAATAGGAAGCACAAACAAGCAGCACATTCGCCGAACAGGGAACACAAGCGTGAAGAACTTACATGCAGAACACACACACACACACACACACACACACACACACACACACACACACACACACACACACACACACACCTTTCCAAAGTTGACCTAAAGCAAATGGGTTACAAGTTCTTCAAAGTCGATCGTTCCTTCGACTGTAAAACTGCCAAGACCTGCATTCAGACTTTCCCCCCCCTCCGAAATATTGACAAAATGCTTAAAAAACGGCGAGTTAGTGTCCGGATATATATATAAACCGGATTAATTTTTACTTTTTTTTTTAGTTTTTAGCTCTGAGAGAACTTTCGAATGATTTAACCTTCCCTGACAGACCGTGGTGGTGGGGGGGGGGGAATTCTTTTCTGAAAACGTTCTTAAGAATACATGAAATTCATACATAACTAAGAGATTACACGCAGAAATGACAATAACGTGATGCATCAATGAACAAAGCCACAAAGGCAGCGTCTGGGATGATCTCGGACGTAAGTTCGAATCCTCGTCACGGCCCTTGTGGATTTGTTCATAGCTAAGAGGTTTTGTTGAATGAATGGTGGCTACTGCTGACCCATACCACAGCCCTTGTGGTATGTTGAGATGCTGAGGGGACCTAACCTCACCTCACCTAACCTAACCTAACCTGACCTGACCTGACCTAACCTAACCTAACCTAACCTAACCTAACCTGACCTGACCTAACCTGACCTAACCTAACCTAACCTAACCTAACCTGACCTGACCTGACCTGACCTAACCTAACCTAACTACACTGGAGAAAGATTTGCGTCAGAAAGGGACATGATTCCAAGACAATATATTCTTAAGAAACACTGATAAAGACAACACAATGATTCTCAAAATGCAAATTAGAACAAACGGGTGATATTACCTGTCTAAGCGGCAGCGGTGAAAGGAAAGTCCTGTCTGACCAAACTATTGGAAGCTGTCAGAAGACGACAGAAGTAATGCAGTAAAGAGATGGACGGGCTGACAGCATCGTGAAGCTGACAGCATCGTGAAGCTGACAGCATCGTTAAAGACTGTCAACAAATAAAAAAAGGACTGCCAAGCAAGTTGGAAAATCAGCTGTCTAAATGAAAATCAAAACAAGAGCAGAATATAATTGAAAGAAGGTTGAAGTTCCTGACTTCAAATTTGGAGCAAAAGAACGGAGGAAGTTGTTGTTGTTGTTGCTGTTGTTTAAGATTCGCCACCTGGAACAAAAAGTTCCAAGTAGCACGGGCTATGGTGATCCCGAAGTGGACTTGAACGGAGGAAGAGTACATGACTGTCCGATATAAGGAGACCTCAAGACCACCACACACACACACACACACACACACACACACACACACACACACACACACACACACACACACACACACACACACACTACATTAGGCAGTGATGTGGTGGAGGCTGACTCCATACTCAGTTTCAAATGTAGATATGATAGAGCCCGGTAGGCTCAGGAACCTGTACACCAGTTGATTGATGGTTGAGAGGCGGGACCAAAGAGCCAAAGCTCAACCCCCGCAAGCACAAATAGGTGAGTACACGCACGATAACAGAGGTTGTTTAGGATGGAAAGCTCGGGGGGACATGATCACGACGTAAAATTTCCCAAGGAAATGAGAGGATAGTCAAAGATGATATATGTAGCAAGAGATATATTATGAAGAATGGATGTGGGTGGAAGCTGAAGACTCAGAGCAGCCACAGAATGCAAGAAAGCAGTCTTTAGTAAGAAAAGAATGTGTAAAAGGTCTTAGATAAGGAGGCAGTAGTCGAGGCTAATTTCATTCACAGTTTTAAAAGAAAGAGTCACTGAATTAAGTGAATTGCAGTCGAACATGTGAGGGTCTATGAGCCGGTGCTCGATCCTGCAAGCCCAGAAAAAACAGACCCTCAGGCTAACCCCGTGCTAACCACTACAGCCTGACCAACCCGTAGGCCAACCACCTCCAGCTAGCTGGCCACAGTGAAACCAAATGCCACACCTTATACATAACATACTAATGTATAAGTATGAATAAGCATGCTGTAAAGCTATGCATTCTGAATGGCACAAGAACACGGAAATTGAGGACTGAATCACCTTGTTGGCCGAGTATAATCAGGGCCCTCGAAAGACAAGCATATTCAGTCTGATCTTCAAGGAAAGTAATCAGACTGTTCTCGCATCTGAACAATCTCTCTAATTAGCCGAACACACCTCAGCACGGGCTCAGGTGATCTCAGCGTGCACTCAGTTCACCTCAACATTCAGATCATTGCCCCTCTCTCCCTCCCTTTCTTGTCTCCAATCCCCATCCCCCACCTTTCTGCTATCCTCTGTTTCCCTTACATCCAGATTTCCTCTCTCGTCTCATACCCTATGCCTTCTTCATTCTACCATATCTCCTCTTCCATCCACCGTTTGCCCATACCTCTTCCCTCTCCCCCCCCCCACCCCTCCCCTACCTATTTGCCCACCTCCTGCCCCTCTCAATCATCACTTACCTTCCTTACCCCTACAATCCCCTCAAGGTCACGCTTGGGGGAAACTTTCTCTCCTCCCAGTACACTGAATGACCCGGGAATCCCAGGACACAATGGCGCCACGCCCGTGGTGACCTTGGTGGCTTTCCTTGAAGATAATGTTGGCCAAGTCACAGCAGCTATCTGGCTCGCTTCAGATAGCCGGCTGGAAAACTTCAAGAGTTTGAGAGCCTGCCAGTCACTTAGCCAGCCAGCCAGCCAGACAGACAGCCCGCCACCCAGCCAGCCAGACAGCCCGCCAGCCTGCTGAAGTAGGCAGCAGCAACCCCAGACAGATAAAGAGCACTTTAAAAACTCCAGCAGGAGGCAAGGTCGAGCATTCCAGGAACCATAAGGGTTGAAAGTGACCGGGTAGTGTCTGATTCCCACCATAACGTCAAAGATTATCATTACCACTGGGATAGGATTATCTTACATTGTGACAGGCTCATATAACAGAGAGAGAGAGAGAGAAAGAGAGAGAGAGAGAGAGAGAGAGAGAGAGAGAGAGAGAGAGAGAGAGAGAGAGAGAGAGAGAGGAAAACAAAGAAAAGGGTCTTTAACTATGGGAACCCCCCCTGACCATCGGGTGGAAGGAGTTTATGGTACCCGTGCTGCCCCTACACCAAGTCCGCATGATATTATACTTTCTGATGATGACAGAACGACAGCCAGACACACGGGCGGACACATGATAGGCAGGTATACCTGGATCACACACCTGGAGTGTGTTTCTGGGAGTTCTTCTACTCCCCGAGCCCGGCCTGAGGCCAGGCTCCACAGGTAAGCATACAGGCAGATGGACCAAGACTTAACACACACACACACACACACACACACACACACACACACACACACACACACACACACACACACACACACACACACACACACATACACACCTGGCCAAACACACTGACCTGGACAAACTGGAGGAATGGTCTAGAAAATGGCTGCTAAAGTTCAACTCAGGAAAGTGTAAAGTAATGAAATTAGGCGCAGGGAGCAGGAGGCTGAACACAAGGTATCATCTGGGAGGTGAAATCCTGCAAGAGTCAAATAGAGAGAAAGATCTGGGGGTTGATATCACACCGAACCTGTCCCCAGAGGCCCACATCAAAAGGATATCATCAGCGGCATATGCTAGGTTGGCCAACATAAGAACTGCCTTTAGAAACTTGTGTAAGGAATCGTTCAGGACCCTGTATACCACTTATGTCAGATTAATCCCAGCATATGCAGCTCCTGCCTGGAGTCCATTCCTAGTTAAACACAAGACAAAGTTAGAGAAGATTCAGCGGCATGCCACCAGACTTGTCCCGGAACTGAGAGGTATGAGCTACAAGAAAAGGCTGAAGGAGCTGAACCTCACGTCCCTGGAAAACAGAAGTGTAAGGGGAGACATGATAACCACATACAAAATTCTTAGGAAAATTGACAGGGTGGACAAAGACAAACTCTTCAGCACGGGTGGAACACGAACAAAGAGACACAGGTGGAAACTTAGTACCCAAATGAGCCACAGACACATTAGAAAGAATATTTTCAGTGTCAGAGTAGTTAGTAAAAGGAATGCACTAGGCAGTGATGTGGTGGAGGCTGACTTCATACACAGTTTCAAATGTAGATATGATAGAGCCCGGTAGGCTCAGGAATCTGTAAACCAGTTGATTGACGGTTGAGAGGCGGGACCAAAGAGACAAAGCACAAATAGGTAAGTACACACACACACACACACACATATAAACACCTGCACACACACACCTGCAAAATACTTGAAAGAATAATTAGGCTAAGACTTGTTGAGCACCTGGAGAGCATTGGGTTTGTAAACAAGCACCAACATGGGTTCTGGACAGGGAAATCATGCCTAACAAACCTTTTAGAATTCTATGATAAAGTAACAAGGATAAGGCAGGACAGAGAAGGCTGGGCAGACTGCATATTTCTTGACTGCCAAAAGGCCTTTGATACGGTACCGCACATGAGACTGCTATACAAACTTGAGAGGCAGGCAGGAGTAAGCGGAAAGGCCCTAGTATGGGTGAAGAACTACCTAACAGGAAGGAGCCAGAGGGTAATGGTAAGGGGCGAAAAGTCGGACTGGCGAACAGTAACAAGTGGAGTACCTCAAGGATCGGTGCTGGGACCAATCCTCTTTCTAATTTACGTAAATGATATGTTTACAGGAGTGGAATCATACATGTCAATGTTTGCAGATGACGCAAAATTAATGAGAAGAGTTGTGACAGACGAGGATTGTAGGATCCTCCAAGAGGACTTAAACAGGCTGCAGAGATGGTCAGGGAAATGGCTACTGGAGTTTAACACCAGTAAATGTAAAGTTATGGAAATGGGATCAGGTGACAGGAGACCAAAGGGACAGTACACAATGAAGGGGAACAGCCTACCTGTAACGATTCGAGAAAGAGACCTGGGAGTGGATGTGACACCTAATCTAACTCCTGAGGCACATATAAATAGGATAACGACAGCAGCGTACTCTACACTGGCGAAAATTAGAACTTCATTCAGAAACCTGAATGAGGAAGCTTTTAGGGCGCTTTACACTGCCTACGTGAGACCCGTCTTAGAGTATGCCGCGCCATCATGGAGCCCCCACCTGAAGAAACACATAAAGAAACTGGAGAAGGTTCAGAGGTTTGCGACGAGGCTTGTCCCAGAGCTACGAGGGATGGGATATGAAGAGCGGCTGAAGGAACTGAACCTTACGACACTAGAGAAAAGAAGGGAGAGAGGAGATATGATAGGGACATATAAAATACTCAGGGGAATTGACAAAGTGGAAATGGATGAAATGTTCACACGTAATAATAACAGAACGAGGGGACATGGGTGGAAACTGGAAACTCAGATGAGTCACAGAGATGTTAGGAAGTTTTCTTTTAGCGTGATAGTAGAAAAATGGAATGCACTTGGGGAACAGGTTGTGGAAGCAAATACTATTCATACTTTTAAAACTAGGTATGATAGGGAAATGGGACAGGAGTCATTGCTGTAAACAACCGATAGCTAGAAAGGCGGGATCCAAGAGTCAATGCTCGATCCTGCAAGCACATATAGGTGAGTACATATAGGTGAGTACACACACACACACACACAAACACACACACACACACACACACACACACACACACTTACACTTGTCAGGTATTCTTAACATGAGAGCCACACAAAGGAAATGTCAAGACACCCCAAAGTCAACGGCATGTTTGAAGAAAGCTGTCAGCCGTGGACACCACAGCTGGTACACCGACATCAACAACTCTTCCCCGAGGAACCTATTAAACGTCTGGTGACAGGTTGACAGATGTGACAGGAAGGTGAACAGTTTTCAGACGGCATATTTCTGGACGGTAAGTTGTAAGTGCATATTCCAGGGGCCTGACAGCTAAGTGGACAGCGCTTTGTATTCGTAGTCCTGAGGTTCCGGGTTCGATCCCCCCGGTAGTGGCGGAAACAAATGGGCAGAGTTTCTTTCACCCCTAATGCACCTGCTCACCTAGCAGTAAATAGGTACCTGGGAGTTAGACAGCTGCTACGGGCTGCTTCCTGTGGGGATGTGTAACAAAAAGGAGGCCTGGTTGAGGACCGGGCCGCGGGGACTCTAAGCCCCAAAATCATCTCAAGATAATCCCAAGATATGAGAATACCATTAGCGGCCGAATGCAAAAACTCATAGCATTGAAAAGCCAGAAATACCTCCCATAACCCCAAAGGGCTCAATGCCACCAGGATGGGCATTACAGATACCAAGATAAATTACACCAACTTGGGCTCACGACAAGCAAGAAACGTAGAAGAAGAGGGGGAAACATGATCACTACGTACGAGATCCTCCGGGGGGAGACTAAGCTGAGAGGAACCCGTAATAGAGAACACAGATGAAAGCTAAACATCCAGGTAGAGCAGAGAACATTTAGAGTGGATTGAAATTGAAATTGAAGAGTGTATTGGTGATGACAAACACAGGGGAGTAAGATATCGAGATGACACATAATTCTCCCCGTCATCATGTATCCTCCCCCACCCCCCAACCACGTATCCACCCAAGCACGTATCCACACAGGCACGTATTCATTCCAAGCACGTATCCACACAGGCACGTATCCACCCAAGCACGTATCCACCCAAGCACGTATCCACCCAAGCACGTATCCACCCAAGCACGTATCCACCCAAGCACGTATCCACCCAAGCACGTACCCACACAAGCACGTATCTACACAAGCACGTATCCACCCAAACACGTATCCACCCAAGCACGTATCCACACAAGCACGTGTCCACACAAGCACGTGTCCACACAAGCACGTGTCCACACAAGCACGTGTCCACACAAGCACGTGTCCACACATCTAGGAAGGGCAGCGGTAAAGGTAAGCACCTTACCCTTCCTCCAAGCCACCTCTCATCTTTACCCCCTTACCCTAACTGGCGGCTATAGGGAGGGTGAGGGAGGGGTGAGGGAGATGGGGGGAGGGAAATGGGTGGGATGGAGGCAGAGGAGCCCACAGGAGGTTGAGACAAGGATCATTACCCCTTATGTTGCGTCCAAACCGGTTCCTCGCGGGCCCGCGCCGGCCACTGCGGCTCAGAAACGGGCGGCGTAATAGAGGAAGATGGCGGCCACTCTTGTGCCCAGACTCCCCCCCTCACCCCCTCCTCATACCTCTCTCTCTCTCTCTCTCTCTCTCTCTCTCTCTCTCTCTCTCTCTCTCCGTCTATATATATATATATATATATATATATATATATATATATATATATATATATATATATATATATATATATATATATATATACACCTCCCTCATGCCCAGTCTCCATCTGTATATCTCAGCTTTCCACGAATGTGTGTGTGTATGGGCGCGCGCGCGTGCGTGTGCATGTATATTAGGTCAAACGTCAAGTATCCTACTTGAACATTTCCTGTCTTATCTCACCTCAGCATTAAAGTCCCAAATTCAATTCTCCGAGCGAGTAACAACTTTTTTTTTTCCTTTTTTTTTTGCAGGGATGTTCCTTCGCGGGCCCTGACCTCTGGCTGGCCCCGAGGGAGTCATTTGGTTCTCAGTACTGTCTTTGCAACGTGAGGAACATTACAGGTAATGATTATAAGCCAGGCTTCCACCACATTCATAGCGTCGACTCCAATGTTTCTTCAAATGGGAGTACAGTCGGCTGGTGCAGTACAGGGAGCCGGTCGGCCGAGCGGACAGCACGCTGCACTTGTGATCCTGGGGTACGATCCCAGGCGCCGGCGAGAAACAATGGACAGAGTGTCTTTCACCCTATGCCCCTGTTACCTAGCAGTAAAATAGATACCTGGGTGTTAGTCAGCTGTCATGGCCTGCTTCCTGGTGGGTGGAGGCCTGGTCGAGAACCGGGCCGCGGGGACACTAAAAAGCCCAGAAATCATCTCAAGATAACCTCAAGATAACAGTTCATCAAATTTATATTTGTTGATAACAGGAGAGAGAGAGAGAGAGAGAGAGAGAGAGAGAGAGAGAGAGAGAGAGAGAGAGAGAGAGAGAGAGAGAGAGAGAGAGAGAGAGAGAGAGCAACAACAATAATATTATTATTTGTAATTATTATTATTATTGACAAGAAATTCAAAATTCGTGAGGCCAGGAGAACCAAATTCCTCACCATCAGACAGACACAGGCTTCACAAGCCTCTAATTTGAACGGAGTATAATGAACACATAACCAACCCTAATTAGCATACCAGCCGACACCAACTATGACTAATATTGTGTAAGTTCAGAATAAAAACTTACGAGAACAGCAGTTACTTGGACTAAAGTTATCTAAGTTTTTAAGCGTTCCCACTGAACGCACCTGGAACATCCGAGGTGTGAGATTCAGACGTTCTAATTTGGCTCAAGTCAGTAGGGTAAATGCGGACGAAGAAGCGGCTCAGAAAGTCCGGTTGAAGATTCAACTTTTGGACTTTTTTTGAATAAACGTATGAGAATGAGGTGTCTCTGAGAGGATGCCTCGTACACACATGAGTATGTACACAGATGCACACATATGCACACACATGCATGCACGCACACACACACACGCGCGAACACGAACGCACACACGATTTGAGGCAGGACCAAAGAGCCGCATCTGAACCCCCGCAAGCACAACTAGGTGAGCACACAGACACACGCGCACACACACACACACACACACACACACACACACACACACACACACACACACACACACACACACACACACACGCACGCACTCAAGACAAAACAATATCCCCGCCTTCAAATTCCTTAGCAGAATACATTATCAATTACTACGGAAAATTCTCACGTCTCGGGTTTCGATATTATCAAGTCAATGGTAATTATTGTAATTCTGTCACGAACTCCAGCGGTTTCCAGACGGATGCTACCAAGGTCAGTGTGGCTACTCATGGGAGGGTGGGGGAGAGATGGGAGGGTGGGGGAGAGATGGGAGGGTCGGGGAGAGATGGGATGCTTCAGGCAAGAGATGGGAGGCTATAGTGGAGATGAGTGGCTGCAGAAGGCAGTGGAAGAGAGATGAAGAGAAGAAATGACAGTGATAAAGAAATAGGGGAAGGGTGATTGAAAGTGGGAAGAGCGAAAAATTTAAGAGAATAAAGGAATAGAGCAGCACACACACACACACACACACACACACACACACACACACACACACACACACACACACACACACACACACACACACACCTGCATTTACACACACACACACACACCTGCATTTACACACACACACACAGGCCAGAAGACAAGCAAACACACACAGGAATGTCATTACTCTGTGACTTTTCTTGAACAAGCACATTCACCATTTTTTTGGCCACTGGAGAATATACAACAGTGTTTAGACTTAAAGAAATACGATTTGCGTGGACCAACATTACGTCACTGGAGCATGACCAGCCAAGTTGTAGTGCTAACCTCCCACTGAAGACTGGGAAGGGAAGACTAGATCTCTATGCTCCACCTACTAGGCCAGTTCCCCCCAAACACACACCGAAACTACGACGTCGGTACAACGTTTGAACAAGTTTTAACACCACCTAACCAGTTATAGCAACCAATATAGCAAGTTGTAACGACGTTCCAATACGGCATAAACACGCTAAGCCAAGATGTAACAACTTTATTACAAGATGTAACAAGCGGAAAATAGAGATAGTTTTGGGTTTGTGTTTCTAGGATACTAGCCCAATTGTAACTATTTCCTTTTAGTTTAACTTTCCTGATGCTCTAAATATTGATTGATCGAGTCATGCCTTAAAATCGGGGATGGAGGTGGAGGTGGAAGCAGTGGTCATATCTCCCTCAAAACATTCTCCCACGCATTCAGAAGTATATGTGGCAGAACCCAATGAATTCTGAAACATGTGCAACAGTTGGCTGGATCTTGAGAGGCGGGACCCAATACCGGAGACATTATCTACACAAGTACACCCAGTGTCAGAGTAGTTAATAAATGGGATGCATTAGGCAGTGATGTGGTGGAGACTGACTCCATACACAGTTTCAAATGTAGATATGATAGAGCCCAGTAGGCTCAGGAACCTGTACACCTGTTGATTGACAGTTGAGAGGCGGGACCAAAGAGCCAGAGCTCAACCCCCGCAAGCACAATTAGGAAAGTACAATTAGGTAAGTACCTCTAGCTCAATGGGCTAAGTCGTCGACTCACAACTGAGGATCACGGGGTCGATCCCCGGGAGTAGGGCAGAAACGTTTGGGCACAGTTGGCTTTCACCCGATGCCCCCCGTTCACATAAAAGTAAAAAGATATCCGCGAGATAGACATCTGTTGAGGGTTGCATCCTGTGGATAGTCAGTAGTTGACTTAGTAGATATGATTATAGAGAAAATAGGTCGAGTCATTACACTAGAGATCCGGCAGTTATAAAGGCGGAGTCCTACAGCTAACACCTCGATTCTATAGACCCAAACAGGTAAGTACAAGTAGATATATGAATCTCCCTGAAGCAACAAGAGGGACCCAGGATGTGATATATCACTGATATATATATCAGGATATGATATACCAGGACCCAGCACCTGATATACCACCAAGCCTCACATTAGAGGCACATATTAATAGTATAACATCACCAGCATACTCTGCACTGCCAACACTCAGAACATCATTCAGGAACCTAAATAAGGAGGCCATTCAGATCACTGTACACCACCTACGTGAGACCAGTTCTGGAGAATGTTACGCCATCGTGGAGCTCCCCCTCCCCCCCCCCCACCTCAAACAGCACACAAGGAAACTAGAAATGATACACAGGTTTGGAACGAGACTAGGCCCAGAATTATGAGGGATGGGGTAAATTTATGAGGATTGGAAAGACTGAAAGAACTAGACCTAACGTCGCTGGAACAGGGGAAGAGAGAGAAAGAGCGAGCGAGAGAGAGAGAGAGAGAGAGAGAGAGAGAGAGAGAGAGAGGAGACATTAAATATTTAAGGGAAAAAGAGGAAACGGCTCTATTACCTCTATCTTGCTCTATTACCAATAGAGCAAGATGACACAGCTGGAAGTTAGAGGCTCAGATGAGCCACAGAGGTGACTGAAAGTTAGGTTTTTACGTTAAAAGAAGCAGTGCAATGGAATGACATAAATTGCAAACAATTTCAGAAGTAGTTATGCTAGACCAAAAAAAATCTTTATATATATATCGTGAGCTATTGCATTAGACAACCGGTGGCTGGAATGGCAGGGGTCCGACACACACACACACACACACACACACACAGTTGATTGACAGTTGAGAGGCGGACCGAAAGAGCCAGAGCTCAACCCCCGCAAACACAACTAGGTGAATACACACACACACACACACACACACACACACACACACACACACACACACACATTTTCAAAGTAGTGTGTGTAGTAGTTTCAAAGCGTTATATGACAAAGAGCGTTGGGAAGACGGGACACCACGAGCGTAGCTCTCATCCTGTAACTACACTTAGGTAATTATACACACACACACACACACACACACACACACACACACACACACACACACACACACGCACACACACAGACACACACACACACACACACACACAGACACACACACACACACACACACAGACACACACACACACACACACACACAGACACACACACACACACACACACACACACACACACACACACACATAGCAACAAAAGACGAGCTAGACCAAGAGGGGCGTCGACCACCAGAACAGAATCAACACAACATCTCACCTTGACTCGTCTCGTGCTGGCATTATGTGAACACTAGGTAATGTCTGTCATGGATTAAGACAAATGTACACATCATTATTTTCCTTGGTCATGCATTGCAAGTTTTTTTTTACCCCCCCCCCCCCCCCTGGCTGGGTATTTTTTTGTGTGGTTCTCACCTAGATGGGCTTACGTAATGGTCTTAAAAAGGCTCATTTCTCTTGTAGCTCCGTAATATTTTGTATCTCGTTAACATGTCTCCTCCCCCTTTTTGTTCCTTCTTTCCTCCAATGTGGTAAGGTCGAGTCCTCACGTTTAGGGATACGCCTTATATCCCTGAACTTTTTTATACTTTCAGTTTGTACCTGTTTTGATGAAGATTCCGAGCCGGAGCTGCATACGCGAGAGGTGGTATTATGTAGGTTATACACAGTGTTGTATTGAGATTACACCATGGGAAATTACATGGGAGTGTGCAACATAGGAAGGGCGCAACATATATTATACCCTCCCTGGTTGTATACCTATGTATATATATATATATATATATATATATATATATATATATATATATATATATATATATATATATATATATATATATATATATATATACGATAATTTACAAAAGATTGAAGATGTTGTTGTTGTTGTTTCAGATTTCGCTACTCAGAACGAAGTGTCCATGTAGCACGGGCTATGGCGAGCCCGTAACTTTACGGAGCTTGAGGAATTGGACCAGAGTCCAGAAGTTATCCAAATCGAAGGAGAACGAAATTGATCTGAAAACAAATAGATGATTTTTTTTTTTTTTTTTTTTTTGCTGCTTCAGTGTAAATGTCAAGAATGACGTCAGTAATTTTACACCAGAAACATGAGCTGTTTGGCCTAACCAAAAAAGGAAAAAAATAGCAACGGTTTGGCCTAACCCAAAAAAACGTTAAAAATAGCACCTGTTTGGCCTAACCAAAAAAACTTAAAAAATAGCACCTGTTTGGCCTAACCAAAAAAAACTAAAAAAATAGCACCGGTTTGGCCTAACCAAAAAAAACTTAAAAATTAGCACCTGTTTGGCCTAACCAAAAAAACTTAAAAATTAGCACCTGTTTGGCCTAACCAAAAAAAATAAAAGAACAAAATTAGCACCTGTTTGGCCTAACCAAAAAAAAATAAAAGGACAAAATTAGCACCTGTTTGGCCTAAATATTTCAACCTAAGGTTAGGTTGAAATATTTAGGTCTTAGGTTTTAGGTTGAAATATAAATATTTCAACCTAAGAAACACATTTTATTTTTATTTTCTGTGCTTCTTAAAAGAAACTATTGGTTTGCGCCCCTGAGGTCCAACCACTTGGACTGGACGGTAGAGCGACTGTCTCGCTTCATGCAGGTCGGCGTTCAATCCCCCAGACCGTCCGTCCACCAAGTGGTTTGGTCACCATTCCTTTCCCACCGTCCCATCCCAAATCCTTATCCTGACCCCCCCTTCCCAATGCTATATACAGTCGTAATGGCTTGGCGCTTTCCCCCCCCACTGATAATTCCCATCCCCTGCACCCCCCTTGTGAGACATAACCAGTTAATACGCGTCTCTCATCGCGACATAGTTCTCAGAAGATTTCGTATTCAAGATTACCATTGTTGAAACCAATGTGAATCTCACTATTAAATTTGCATAATAATAAAATTCATTTTCCGCATCTCTGCCTGCCCCTTCCCCCCCCCCCTTGGGCTAGCCTGTGTGGGGGCCTTTTTGACCTTTATATGACCTTTGACCTTGGCTTCAGAAGCATTCTCTCTCAATATGTAAAAAAAAAATGGATTTCTTTTTATGTATAGATTTTTAACGTTAGACATGTTTCGAAATTGTTAATATATATATATATATATATATATATATATATATATATATATATATATATATACATATATATATATATATATATATATAATGAGAGGACAGAGTACTCTACTCAATACACTCAGTCACACAGTTCTTTTTATCGACCAATCCGTTAACAACGCAACTGTTTGGGCCTAAATCACCAACGTACTTAATAACCCCCAATAACGTGGTTTAATTCATGCATATACGCTGCTCTTCCTAACTGGTCGATTCACGGGCTCACCATAGCCCGTGCTACTTGGAACTTTTTGTTCCAGATAGCAAATCTTTAAACAACACGGTCGATTCCGTAACTAATGCGACGTGCTAAGCGAGAGGACAGGGTTGCAAATTCAACCAGAATTTGAACCCACACACTCGCTAGCCAGCGGCTGCACGATGCAACGGTAATGTTGGTTTAACGCAGGATTAACGACATCAGCGTTGATACCGTTAATTAACGACATCGGCGTCGATACCGTTAATTAACGACATCGGCGTTGATACTGTTAATTAACGACATCAGCGTTGATACCGTTAATTAACGACATCAGCGTTGATACCGTTAATTAACGACATCGGCGTTGATACTGTTAATTAACGACATCGGCGTTGATACCGTTAATTAACGACATCGGCGTTGATGCCGTTAATTAACGACATCGGCGTTGATGCCGTTAATTAACGACATCAGCGTTGATACCGTTAATTAACGGCAACTTGGTCTAATAAGTCAAGTTGCCTAAGAAGTCTAATTTTCCTGAAATATTATTTTCAAATATTTTTTTCTTATGGCATGATAAAAAGCTTTCTATTTCATTATGTTTTACTTTGATTCAAAGCTAACATAGAAATTTGATTAAACTTAACCTAATGTACCGAACCTAACTTATTCTAACCTAACTTAACCTGCAGGGGGTTTGACAGCTGGGTGGACAGCGCTTCGGATTCGTAGTCCTGAGGTTCCGGGTTCGACTCCCGATGGAGGCGGAGACAAATGGGCAAAATGTTTCTTTCACCCTGATGCCCCTGTTACCTAGCAGTAAATAGGTACCTGGGAGTTAGACAGCTGCTACGGGCTGCTTCCTGGGGTGTGTGTAACAAAAAGGAGGTTAGGTCGAGGACCGGCCGCGGGGACGCTAAGCCGCGAAATCATCTCAAGATAACCTCAAGATAACCTAAGTCAGTAATTCATCTTCATAATAGATTATTATTGTTAGAAAAGAATCACTCTGGAAAGAAATATTAGGAAATAATGAAAATCATTTGGCCAGTTAGGCAAATCAGACCTTGCACACTAGGCCAAGTAGAGTGCGGTTCTGGCTCTCAGGCAAGGCATTTACACTTTTATTATTGGGAAAGATAGGAAATATCCTGGAAATATCCTGGAAACTAAGCTTTGCTTTGTTTCCAGGATATTTAGCTGCACAAGGTACTTTTCTAAGTACTTTTCTAGGTACTTTTCTAAGTACTTTTCTAGGTACTTCTCTACACATTTCTCTTGATACCCTCTATAGGCACAATATTGTATAATACACCTATTTACATTCACGAATACATTACCAGCCTCGAATGTTCTGTAGCGAAGTGAGAGTTCATGTTCTTGTTCTTCGTTACAGAACAAAGATACAATTCCAAACAAAAAAAGACTTTTGTAATCCTTACCAAAAGGCCACAAATACAGATGATTGAGGCAGATGCTGCCCTGCGGTATTAGGATACAGCTTACGAAACCTCTGTATCTCCTCTCTTCCACTTCACCTATTTGCATGAGTGAGATTCGAAAACAGTAGGTCAGTTCTTGACCTTTCGTGCGCATCGCATATTCATTTCTCGAGCTCCATGTTTACTTGAGAGAGAGAGAGAGAGAGAGAGAGAGAGAGAGAGAGAGAGAGAGAGAGAGAGAGAGAGAGAGAGAGAGAGAGAGAGAGAGAGAGAGAGAGAATTAGATGATAGAAATATAATAAACACAATAGTCATTGTGTTTATTATATATATATATATATATATATATATATATATATATATATATATATATATATATATATATATATATATATATATATTTTGTTAAAAATGACCGAAAAAGTAAGATTAATAATTCTAACACGAATTTTCTCAATATTTCTTATGTTTCTTTTTACTGTGGATGGTAATTAAAAAATCAATTCTCCAAAATTAATTTTTATTTCTAGTCGGACGCGACGCTTGAACGCGTTTCGTAATAACTTATTACATTTTCAAAGACTTTAGTTTACACACACAACTGTAACCTGAAAACACTAAACAGAGTTTTACTTATTCCAACACTTAAATATATATATATATAATATATATATATATATATATATATATATATATATATATATATATATATATATATATATATATATATATAAATGTCGTACCTAGTAGCCAGAACGCACTTCTCAGCCTACTATGCAAGGCCCAATTTGCCTAATAAGCCAAGTTTTGCCCAATAAGCCTGAGGTTAGGTTAGGTAGGGTTGGTTAGGTTCGGTCATATATCTACGTTAATTTTAACTCCAATAAAAAAAAATAACCTCATACATTATGAAATGGGTAGCTTTATCATTTTTTAAAATAGAGAAAATATATTATTTCAGGAAAACTTGGCTTATTAGGCAAATCGGGCCTTGCATAGTAGGCCGAGAAGTGCGTTCTGGCTACTAGGTACGACATAAATATATATATATATATATATATATATATATATATATATATATATATATATATATATATATAATAGAACTTACAAGTAAGTTCTATTCAGTTGTGTATTTGTAAACTAAAGTCTTTGAAAATGTAATAAGTTTTACGAAACGCGCTCGTGTCGCGTCAGACTAGAAATAAAAATGAATTTTGGAGAATTGATTTTTGATTTACCTCCAACAGTGAAAAGAAATGTACGAAAGATTGAGAAAATTCGTGTTAGAATTATTAATCTTACTTTTTCGGTCATATTTAATAATATATGTCTACAGGAAAGACTGCTACCAAAATATACTATATATATATATATATATATATATATATATATATATATATATATATATATATATATATATATATATATATATATATATATATATATTATATATATATATACATATATATATATATATATATATATTGCCCATCGGAGGCATGACAACAGTGAGCAAAATGGGTTACTTAATGGGGGGAAATGGGGGGATGAAAAACACACCGCAGCTGCTTAAACTCTGAAACTACTGATTTGCCAAGGCTGGCTGGAATTGAATTGACTGAAGATAGATAAGTTCCACGTGGGTGAACTGGATGAACTATGGGGCGAATGGGTGGGTGGGAGAGGTATGGGTACATCCTAAGCCACGAATGTTTACCTAAGGGGTGAAAATGGGTGATAGAGTGACGAAGAAAGGAAAGGGCTGCTTGAGAAAGCTTATGGGTGAGAATGGGGGCTGCTACCAAGAGAATTAATGGGTATTGATGGGTATTGTGGGTGAGGCTCTATTCATGGGTCGGAGGTAGGGGAAAAAATAATAGATTCCAAAGGTATAATGGATTTGAATGGTGGGATAATATAGAGAGAGACGAGGTCTATCAATCGACCATGAGCTGCCTCTACCATGAAGAATGATACACTTCCTTAAGTGATTGATGAAGTGAAGTGACGCGTGAGAGAGAGAGAGAGAGAGAGAGAGAGAGAGAGAGAGAGAGAGAGAGAGAGAGAGAGAGAGAGAGAGAGAGAGAGAGAGAGAGAGAGAGAGAGACAGAGACAGAGAGAGAGAGAGAGAGAGAGAGAGAGAGAGAGAGAGAGAGAGAGAGAGACAGACAGAGAGACAGAGAGAGAGAGAGAGAGAGAGAGAGAGAGAGAGAGAGAGAGAGAGAGAGAGAGAGACAGAGAGAGAGACAGAGAGAGAGAGAGAGAGAGAGAGAGAGAGAGAGAGAGAGAGAGAGAGAGAGAGAGAGAGAGAGAGAGAGAGAGAGACAGAGAGAAAGGGAGAGACATAAAGAGATAAACACCAGCGCCCGTCCATGACCCAGACACCAGCCATAAACGCCTGAACCAGAGCGGCAAACAAAGGCGCATCGCTCGGGACGCCTGTACTAAGGTGTGAGGGATTGGATTCCACACCTTTGTGCGCGAACGGCGCCCAATCTAAACCCTTCTTTCAAGGTGCTGGGAGGTAGGTTACCTTCCACACTCCTTATACCTCCAAAATACATGAATTTATGATCTACAAAAGCTACCGAGACTATGGGGGTAGAAATATCCATAGAAAACCGGGTAGTTTATACAGAAAATGGAACGTGGGTACATTCGATATACATAAAGAACTTGCTTTTTTTTCCCCAGGCTAAGGCGGGAGATAAAAATACCAAATGCATAAATCACACACGTCAGCTGGAGGGGGGCTTTTTTTTTTGGTTCTGGAGAAGGGGGTTGGGGAGGGGTGTTTTTGTGGGGTGGGGTGGGGGGGGGGTGATTATGATTGTAGAGAAGAATACACACGGGGTGATTGTAGGAATAGGTTACAGAAGAAGGTGATTGTGGGGTGAGTACATAGGTGCGTGAGTATTGGAGGTGAGTCCGAGTATGCGGGAGAGTGCGTGAGTGTGAGGGAGAGTGCCTGAATGTGAGGGAGTGTGCGTGAGAGAGTGCGTGAGAGTGCGATAAGATTGCAGGAACAGTGGAAAGACAAAGTGCGTTAAGAGTGCGTGTATGGGCGTATTTTGGGAGAGGCAGGAGGCGAGTGTGTGAGATGATGAGTCCCATGAATTAGTCCAGAACGTGAGTTCCCACGAGACGTGAGTTACGGAGGGGAGGGGGGGGGTTATTGAGAGCGCTCGTGAGGCATGAAGGGGGCCTGAAGCCAGACACACAAGGCTGAATGATCATCCAACACCTGCTTCCTCCCTCCCCCCCACTCTACCTTCCCCCCCCCCCTCGTACCATTCACACAACAATGGCTCAAAAGACTAGGGACCTAAAAAAGGCACAATTTCCAAGTTTTCAGACCACAGAGACCATTTGGCGAGACCTGTGAATAACCGCTACAATCTACAGGACCATTTTATTCACTCTGTTTCAAGTTATAAGCCGAAGAAGTTTAAAATTCACCATATATCTTTTCAAACAAAAAAAAAAATAAGAAAAAAAAGATGTATGCAAAGCAGTCGGGTGAAGCTGCTCTCTCCTCTCTCTCTCTCTCTCTCTCTCTCTCTCTCTCTCCCTCCCTTTGTAAGGTGTCCAATTGTTAAGATACATGTTATCATTGAAGACACTTACAAGACGCATTCTTCATCACATTTGATTACTCAAAGATTCAGTCACTTAGTGTGCCATGGATGCTGCAAGGGATCGTCAAGGTGCATACCTGAAGAGGGTTTCCGAGAGGTCTTCTATCGCCCGAGCTTGGCCTGACGTCACCGTAGAAACAGCTAATTAACGAAACAAATATATTTCCCTGAGAAACAGGAAAATCCCCAAGTGAACAAATCCACAAGGGCCGTGAGGAGGTAAGTCAGGAAAATCCATTTGTTTGGGGGGTTAAAAACTGGTCAGATTAGAACCTTTTAAAACAGTCCGAGTGCAGTGATCTTATAAAATAATGTGGTCATTATTTTACAAGAATATCCAAGCAATTTTATGCATGAAATTCTCTACCATGTTCTCGTTACGTCGAAATCAGCTTTGCGTCTACAACTTATGATGAAGAAATGGTTATAACACGTCACTGATATTGGTAAAGTTTTCTTCTTCAAAGGGTCAAAGGACTTGACACCCTCTCAAGTCCAGCAATATCAACAGACTTACAAACACCAATTGGTCTTACAGACTTACAGGCAGGGATATAACATACAGATATACACATATCTAACCTATAAAGGTATAACGTACCTGCCGGATATATATATATATATATATATATATATATATATATATATATATATATATATATATATATATATATTATATATATATATAAACAGACACAGACCAAGACGGAAATGGAGCAACACCCCCCCCCCCACATGCCTGAAACAAGTATTTTCCATTCAAATTTCAGCCAGTTCACTCCAAAATAAAATTTCGTCTCTTGAACACAATAGTTTCGTGCTTAAAAAGCAGTCTTTAAATTCAACTTTCAGATAACAATACTTTTTCCTTTTTTTTTTTTTTAAAGTTTAAAGTTGAAAGATAAAAGTTTCATTGCTTAATATGTCGAAAAATACATAATTTCTTGGCTGAATTTGACTTTCAACGTGGAAGGTGAGAAGTATATTAATTTAATGAGAAAATTGATCCGTATTGAGATGAAATTTTATAGTTTGAAAAACTTCTGAAATATGATTCAAACGAGGACACAGCCTCAGAGAGAGAGAGAGAGAGAGAGAGAGAGAGAGAGAGAGAGAGAGAGAGAGAGAGAGAGAGAGAGAGAGAGAGAAAGTAGGTAGGAAAGGAAGGGGGAAACGTTTCGTTTCACCTGATGCGTCTGTTCACCTAGCAGTAAATAAGTGCCAGGTAATTAGACAGTTGTTGTGTTCTTGCATCTTAACAATGGTCAGCAGTTGGCCCGAGTTAGAAGACAACAAAATACGTCGGGACTCACTACGTCAGAATATCCAGGTGTTGGAAAAACTGCTCCAGCCGGGAGAGAGCCTGGTTGGAGACCGGGCCGCTGGGCCGTTGATCCCCGGAAGCTACACAAGGTACCACCCTGCATCACTCATCTTGCGAGTGAGCAAGAGGCCCATGGCTGCGTCACTCAAAATGCGAGTGAGCATGAGGCCCATGGCTGCGTCACTCATCCTGTGAGTGAGCATGAGGCCCATGGCTGCGTCACTCATCCTGTGAGTGAGCATGAGGCCCATGGCTGCGTCACTCATCCTGTGAGTGAGCAAGAGGCCCATGGCTGCGTCACTCAAAATGCGAGTGAGCATGAGGCCCATGGCTGCGTCACTCATCCTGTGAGTGAACATGAGGCCCGTGGCTGCGTCACTCATCCTGTGAGTGAACATGAGGCCATAACACCCCAATAGGCTGGGTTGTTCATCCTATCACTTGTACCCAGCTCTCATCCTGTAAGGGGGGTGAAGATGAGTACATAGGGGTGAAGATGAATATAACAACGGGAGATGATGAACAACAGTGTACCCCAGAATAACAGCATCAGCGGTATCATCAACAGTAGGCAAAGTGAAGGGAACGTAATTTAAATAATGGGTGCACGATGGCCTTGTGGGTGAAGGGGGAGGGGGGGGAAGAAGAGGGGAAGGGGGAGGGGGAGAAGAAGAGGGGAAGGGGGAGGAGAGAGGCAGAGGGGGAAGGGGGACGTGACACACAACCATACCATCACCATAGACATCGTAACAAGCAACAGTGAAATAATCGACAGGTATAACAACAGAAGACTCGACATCAGCGAGGCACTGCACATCAAAAAGTCAAGACCAGCAATCAACAGCCAGTTATCACATAATTACATTCTTCCCACTTCAAGGCCCTGAACCAACACAGAGACAGTAGCAACAAGAACATAAGCTGTCTATGTTCACGCATGTAATAATATCCATATGCAGGCTATGAGACATAATAATGTGGTTAAATGGGGGTTGACTTTTTGAGGTGTAGTGCCTCGCTGATGTCGAGTCTCCTGCTATCGCTGTATCTATCGATGATTTCTGTGTAATTAATAATATCCATTTTGTTTCATCCACTAGTTCATCTCAAGCACCACGGCCTGTACCATCTCACCATAAGAGAATATAAATCTTTGCAAATGCATGGTAAATTGGTCTTTGAAAATGTAAGAAGTGCCTTGCGAAACGCATCCTTAGGCGTCAGACTATAATATAGTGTAAAAAAGAACTTCGGAGAGTTAATTTTTGCAATTACCGTCGACAGTCAAGAAAAACATAAGAAATATTGGGAAGATTCGTGTTAGAATCCCTTATCTAACCCCCCCCCCCTTTTGGTCATATTCAACAACATATGTCTACAAGAAAGACTGCTCCTAATATATATATTATATATATATATATATATATATATATATATATATATATATATATATATATATATATATATATATATACCTTCTTGCCTACAATATGCCAACACCAAAACTACTATAAATTAATAATTTACCCAAAACACTACAATATAAAATGATTTGACTGTCAAATATACCAACATAAACAGCGTAAAAACTTATTTCTTGTGCCGTTCATCACGTAGACTAGCAGTACAAAAACCACTCCAATATATTAGTTATGCCAGGGATGCTTAGAGGCGATGCCCGAACACAGAACAATGTTGATGAACTATGACAGCCTCTACAGTGAGCGGGGAGCCGAGAGGCTGGAGAGTGTGTTAAGGAGCACAAGAGGAGAGCAAGATTAGATCTGAATCTCAGGATGCTGGGGCCTCTTCGCTCCTGTTGTGTGTGTGTGTGTAATTGGTGAGTATATGAGCTCGTTGAGATTCCTTCGACGCAAAAAGTGTAACTTGAGAATTGAATGTCAGGGAAGTTGAGGAGCTGGGAGGAGGGGAGCTGGGAGGAGGGAAGCTAGGAGGAGAGGAGCTGAGAGTAGGGAAGCTGAGAGCAGGGAAGCTGGGAGAAGCAGGGAAGCTGGGAGGAGAGGAGCTCGGTGTGGTCCTGTCTATTTTCAGAGATAAATTATGCTAGCTACTTACCTCAGACACATTGTAATTTACACAAGGTCATGTGGGAGGCGCCAGACAGACACAGTACAGGGAGAGTATGTGCGGGGGAGCGCTGTAATAAACCCACTTCCATACTGCACAACAACTCATCACACAACACACAACTTATTCTGAATATAGATCCAATCACCTGGGCTGGGCGGTACAATTGACGGCCTCGCTTCTTGCAGAGCAAGTGTTCGAGCCCCGAGGGTCCGAAGTGGTTAGGCACCGTTCCTCCACACCATCCTCATATCTCAGCTATATATATATATATATATATATATATATATATATATATATATATATATATATATATATATATATTATATATATATATATAGATATGTCGTACCTAGTAGCCAGAACGCACTTCTTAGCCTACTATGCAAGGCCCGATTTGCCTAATAAGCCAAGTTTTCATGAATTAATGTTTTTTCGACTACCTAACCTACCTAACCTAACCTAACTTTTTCGGCTACCTAACCCAACCTAACCTATAAAGATAGGTTAGGTTAGGTTAGGTAGGGTTGGTTAGGTTCGGTCATATATCTAAGTTAATTTTAACTCCAATAAAAACAAATTAACCTCATACATAATGAAATGGGTAGCTTTATCATTTCATGAGAAAAAAATTTGAGAAAATATATTAATTCAGGAAAACTTGGCTTATTAGGCAAATCGGGCCCTGCATAGTAGGCTGAAAAGTACGTTCTGGCTACTAGGTACGACATTATATATATATATATATATATATATATATATATATATATATATATATATATATATATATATATATATATATATATATATATATATTAGTATATTTTGGTAGCAGTAGTTTCTTGTAAACATATGTTGTTGAATATGACCGAGAAGGTAAGATTAATAATTCTAACACAAATTTTCTCAATATTTCTTACGTTTTTCTTCACTGTCGATGGTAATTGAAATATTAATTCTCTAAAATTCATTTTTATTTATGGTCTGACGCCTGAACGCTTTTCATAATTCTTATTACATTTTCAAAGACTTAGTTTACACATAGAAATTCATCGTACTTATACTCGTTTTGGGTGAGGTGATATGGCACAAAAGTTTTGGGTGAGGTGATATGGCACAAAAGTTTTGGGTGAGGTGATATGGCACAAACGTTTTGGGTGAGGTGATATGGCACAAAAGTTTTGAGTGAGGTGATATGGCACAAAAGTTTTGAGTGAGGTGATATGGCACAAAAGTTTTGGGTGAGGTGATATGGCACAAAAGTTTTGAGTGAGGTGACAAACACAAGACAGAACACGAAACAATGGGTAAAAATTCAGCATGAAAACATAAGAATGGAAGTAACTGTAGAAGGCCTATTGGCCCATACCTCCTCTTCCTGCTTCTGTGTTGGTTAGGGGTCTTGAAGTGGGTGGAATACAGTTATGCGTTAATTGGCTGTTGATTGCTGGTGTTGACTTTTTTATGTGTAGTGCCTCGCTGATGTCGAGTCTCCTGCTATCGCTGTATCTATCGACGATTTCTGTGTTGCTAAGAAGCTTGTCTGGTTGTGAGAAGCGATATGTTCCTTGATGGAGATATGTTCCTTGCTCCTGTTGTTTGTGCGTTGTTAATCGCCTAGTAAGAGACGTTGTTGTCTTGCCTATATACTGAAATCTTTGGGGCTTACAGTCCCTAAGTGGGCATGTGAAGGCATAGACGACGTTGGTTTCCTTCAAGGCGTTCTGTTTAGTGTCTGGGGAGTTTTTCAGGAGTAGATTGGCGGTTTTTTCGTTTTTGTAGTAAATTGTCAATTGTATTTTCTGATTTTTGTCTGTAGGGATAACGTTCCTATTAATAATATCTTTCAGGACATTTTCTTGTTTTATGAGCCATCGAAAAGAAGTAACTGTAAAATAATCTAATAGGACGTACAAGTGTTGTGTTAGTTGATTCTTCAGAGGTTGCATGGCGTGTCACCTTTCTTTTTATGACGTCTTCAACATAACCGTTAGAGAAGCCATTGTTGACTAGGACCTGCTTTACCCTACAGAGTTCTTCATCGGCTTGCTTCCATCCTGAACTGTGACTGAGAGCACGGTCGACGTAAGCGTTGACAACATTCCTCTTGTACCTGTCTGGGCAGTCACTGTTGGCATTGAGGCACATTCCTATGTTTGTTTCCTTAGTGTAGACTGCAGTGTGGAAGCCTCCGCTCCTTTCCGTTTTTGCCACAACTGAAACTACGAAAATCATTTGCATGTTGTGAGTGTAAAAGGTCGGAGGATTCAGCCCTCGCGGCCCACAGCCGTGTGTTGGAGTGGAGTGGGGGGGAGGGGGGGGGGGGTGCTGGAGGTTACAGTGTCTATTGTCTGTTAATTAAAAAAGCTCTCCGGCCGGTTTAGGATTGCTTTAACGCAATAAATATTGCGTTAATGCGGCTGTATTGCATGGCTGTCGTTGACGAATGTTCTTGCCTGGTTATCTCAAGTGTTGTTATCGCCGCTATCTCTTGTGGCTTAGTACTGTTATCATGATGATGATTTTTGCCTCCTCGCAATTTTGCAATTTGCATTCTTGGTCGAAACAAAAAATGATTTCTCTCTCTCTCTTTCTCTCTCTCTCTCTCTCTCTCTCTCTCTCTCTCTCTCTCTCTCAGCGAAAATCAAGGTAGCGGGACACAAGATGCTATCCCATACCCATCCCATCATCCCGCCCACCCCGTCCCACACTGACATATAGAGTATCGGGGAGGGTGGGATCATATTCCCTCACCTCGTTAGGTCCGTTTTTGAGCCCAGATGACAGCCCTACGGCGCTGGACCACCCTGTCCCTCTGGGTCCTAGTTCCTGGACTCCAAACCACCCACCCACCACCCTCTACATGGGCGTGGTGGGTGGGTGGGTGGATGGGTGGCCTGCAGCCGTAGGTGGGGTGACTATTGAGTGGGTTGTAGGCAGTGGGGCTTTTGGGTGGGCTGTTTGCGATAGTGCTTCCATGTTGGTCGTTCATCTCTAACCACACACACACATAAGCGGGCCGCGTGCTTATTCAACAGCGAAAAAAGTAGTTGATTGTTTAACATAAGGAGTTTTGCAATTAGTGGGGGGAGATGAGAGAACGGTCGTGGGAGAGACAGAGGAACGAGCACACACCGCCAGTGTGCTCGTTCAAGCCTTCTGGGGCCAGGATTCATTTACACATGTTCCACAACATGTGTAAATTGGTTGTTGAACATATGTGGTTGTATGTCACATACGACACCCCATACATGTGTTGTATGTGATCATACGACACACATATATGAACCGCCATGTCATTAATCATGGCGGCTCTGTTTACATTGATTGTAAACAGTTTACGAGCTTCGAAACAATCCCAATTAAAGGTTGCTATTGTTATGTGCAACCTCGTAGCTTCGAAGCTCAAACAATTTCATGACTGAAGACAGATGTAAAGCTTCATTGGGAACCCTTGTCACGGCTCTTGTGGATTTGTTTACAGATGTAAAGGTTTCGTAAGTGTAAAGTATGGATGACTCCTGGTCCCTGATTAGCCATTGGTTTGGTAATGGATGCTGGGTGGCAGACGAGGCCTGGAGATGAGAAGAGCATCCCTCTGTACACAACACACACACACACACACACACACACACACACACACACACACATACACACACACACACACACACACACACGCACACATTCGTAGACATAAGTTTTTTAAATGCAAAAAAAAGTTAATAAATGGACTATACATCCAGAGAGAAAGATCACATAGTCGCTATAGTTGAAGATCGGCAGCGATACTCATCTGATGACACAACCTCATCATGAAGCCGGGAAAGATATGGGACAGGTGGCGCAGCCATTCATCACCAAGAGGCTCCCCTTGCTAGCAAATCATTTTGCTGCCAAGATGCAGGTCAATGATTCTCTGTGTCAGAGGTGTCTAATTGGGTTATTGCATAGATTGAAGTCTGCAATCTCCTTAAATCCGCCAAGGTGTGTGTGTGTGTGTGTGTGTGTGTGTGTGTGTGTGTGTGTGTGTGTGTGTGTGTGTGTGTGTGTGTGTAAGAGAGAACGTAAAAGAGAAGAAGGATTTGAAGAATACAGAGAAAAATGTAAGATGAGGAGGAGGAAGAGAAAGAGGAGCCGCGTTCAACAGCCTAGTTGACCAGTCCAGCAACCAGGAGGCCTAATTGGGGACCGGGCCGCGGGAACATTGAGCCCCGAAATCATCGTAAGATAACCGCAAGGTAAGGAGGGAGGGGTGGAAAGGGTGAAAAGGAGTTGAAGAAGAAGAAGCAGAAGCAGGAAAAGAAAGAGAAGTAAGATTAATTAAAAAAACAAGAGGAGCCGCCGCGTCCATAAGCCGGCCTGGGGAACTTGTGCTCAAAAGGAGCACCAATTTTCTCAAGCTTTTGTAAAGCCTAAACCAAGACTCGAATCTCAATTGGGCTTTTGTCTCTGCACCAAGAGCCGGTCGGCCGAGCGGACAGCACGCTGGACTTGTGATCTTGTGGTCCCGGGTTCGATCCCAGGCGCCGGCGAGAAACAATGGGCAGAGTTTCTTTCACCCTATTGCCCCTGTTACCTAGCAGTAAAATAGGTACCTGGGTGTTAGTCAGCTGTCACGGGCTACTTCCTGGGGGTGGAGGCCTGGTCGAGGACCGGGCCGCGGGGACACTTAAAAATGCCCCGAAATCATCTCAAGATAACCTCAAGATAACCAAGACGTAGCACAAGCACTTTGTTCTTGATGCAATTGTTTGGTTCTTGGGGGGGGGGAGGTGGGGGGAGGTGGTGGGGTGTAGGGGAAGTGGTGGTGTAGGTGTGAGGTGGTTCATGGGGTGTAAGAGTTGTATAGTTATAGTCGATTTCAGTGGTTGTAACGATGGTTTATGATGGGGTTTGTAATTTTGGGGAAACAGCGGGACAGTTTGGGGGGGGGGGGGTTGTAGTTTTAAATGTGAGTTTCTTTAAAACGTTGGTTCTTCTTGGCTGTAAGATGCTTCACATTTGCCACTGAACTTGGGACTTGTGTCTACCTACTCACCAGAAATACTTCGATTCCCACATACAAAAAGGTGGCTCTTCATCATAGTTCCCAGAGCTGCCACAGGAAGAGGGCGCTGCTGAGCACCAATTCACAGCCAACTGCTCAATATCACCCTCCCTCATCCCAAAAAAAAAGGTCAAAGATAATACAAGAATAAAACATTCTTGTAGTTGAACAACGTTCAAGAATAAAACATTCTTGTAGTTGAACAACGTTCAAGAATGAAACATTCTTGTGGTACATTATAGACAACTAAAAAAAAAATATATCGTTCGCAAGACTACTAACAGGAAGAGAGAGAAAGAATGCTCAGAATAAACTCTGGATATTTATAAATCCAATTAACAGACTATTATACAATTATTATTATAAATATGTAACCACTCTCGTATAGATATATGACACAGCAAGACCACACGACAAAAACTCGACCAGTAACTCATCTTAAGTATAAACAAACACACGTTTTATAAATCGAAAAACATTATAATCAAATTATAACTATTTTTCCTCTCACGTGGTTAAATAATGGTGGCGTCTGCGAACCAGTATTTGGACCCCATGGGAAAGGCTATTTAATTACGGGGGAGAGGAAGAAATACCTGTGGTTGGCCCCGTGTTGTGTTGCGTCTCTGTGGTTGGTCCGTCTGGTGTTGCGACTCTGTGGTTGGTCCGGTCTTATAGTGACTGCTGCTGTGGTCCAGACGTCTGTCTGTCTGTCTGTCTGTCTGTCTGTACTCACCTAGAGATGTTCTCGCTTAGCTGTGAGTCTTCAGGTCGAGCGTAAGCTCCCTAGCTCTGCCTTGACACACACCTCCTTGGATGGTAAAGGCGTTATGTAAAGATCTTTTTCATGTTCTTCGCCTTGTCATGCTTCCTTTTGAAGGTGGTCATTGGAGCTGGTCTTGGCAATATCTTCTTGGGGGCTCGTTCCACTTGCTGGTTATTCTTATTCTTAAGTAAGGTTTCCTGATGCCTCTCCGGCTCATCTGTGTCTCCAGCTTCCACCCGGGTCCTCTCATTCTAAATTTTTTTGTTTCCATTCAGAACGTTGTCTCTTTGCCTACTTCTCAATTCCTTTTAATATCTTTCACGGTATTATATATCTCCCGTGTGTGTGTGTACTCACCTAGTTGTGTTTGCGGGGGTTGAGCTCTGGCTCTTTGGTCTCTTTGTTTGTGTGTGTGTGTGTGTGTGTGTGAGTGTGTGTGTGTGTGTGTGTGTGTGTGTGTGTGTGTGTGTGTGTGTGTGTGTGTGTGCTGTGGGGGGGGGGGGGGAGAGGCGGGAGTGGATGTGTGTCTGTTTTTTTTTTTTTAATGCAATCAGCATATGGTGATGTTAATTGTTTCCTTTCTTCCTCTGGTGTTATCTCAATATTTAGCTGTTTCTCATCTCGGTCTTCCTCCTCTTCCTGAGAACTGTTCAGGTTCAGTTGTGAACACTTCGTGAAACCTGGTGTCGAGTTCCTCGCAAAATTTCTCATTTCCTGTATATTCACCTCCGTTTTTTCGTAAGCTAGTCAATTGCTAGTTCACTTTTCTTCTTATATGACTATATAAGAACATTTTTCTTCTTATGTGACTATTGAGGAGGTCGAGTGCATGGGGGGAATTGTGTAAAATCCTGGTTTGTGTCTCGGAGAGGCTGCAGGATCCAAGTAAGTTCAGTAGAATTTCTGGTTGCAATTTTTATACCATGTCGTAGCTCAGTCGATTAAGGCAGCGTCTGGGATGCTCTCGGACGTAGGTTCGAATCCTCGTCACGGATCTTATGGACTTGTTCACTATGGAGGAGTTTTGGTTGTTTCTTTGCTTTAGAAGGGCTATAACTTTCACAGCATATTTCCTATACCCCTTCTTATATTTACACATTCCTTTCTAGCTTGTTGTTGTTGTTGTTAAAGATTCGCTACCTAGAACAAGAAGTTCCAAGCAGCACGGGCTATGGTGAGCCCGTAGTCGTTTCTAGCGTTACTGCATCTATTCCGGTTTCCTTCTGTCCTTTGACCTCTCTATTTCCTCCATTCTCTCCTGTTTTTTTTCTTGTGTCTTGGCGCCGTCTACTGAACTACGGGTTATTATATTCCCTCCTGCTTTTTCCCCTTATTGTTCGTATGAATCTCTCTTCCGCCTCTTTGCATCACAGTACTCACCTAGTTGTGCTTGCGGGGGATGAGCTCTGGCTCTTTGGTCCCGCCTCTTAACTGTCAATCAACTGGTGTAAAGGTTCCTGAGTCTACTGGGCTCTATCATATCTACATTTGAATCGACTTCAGAATGGTCCAGGACGGACCGAAACATTGTCGTCCCTTCACCTTCTAGTGTGTGGTCTGGTCAACATACTTTAGCCACGTTATTGTGACTCATCGCCTATATTTGAAACTGTGTATGGAGTCAGCCTCCATCACATCACTGCCTAATGCATTCCATCCGTTAATTACTCTGACACTGAAAAAGTTCTTTCTAACGTCCCTGTGGCTCATGTGGGTACTCAGTTTCCACCTTGTGTCCCCTTGTTCGCATACCACCCTTGTTAAAATGTTTTTCTTAATATACCCTGTCAATTCCTATGAGAATTTTGTAGGTAGTGATCATGTCTCCCCTTACTCTTCTGTCTTCCTGGGTTGTGAGGTGCATCTCACGCAGCCTTTCCTCGTAACTCATGCCTCTTAGTTCTGGGACTAGTCTAGTGGCATGCCTCTGAACTTTAAGTGTGTTTACTAGTTGTGTTTACTAGTTGTGTTTTTGCGGGGGTTGAGCTTTGCTCTTTCGGCCCGCCTCTCAACTGTCAATCAACTGTTTACTAACTACTTTTTTTTTTTCCCCACACCACACACACACACCCCAGGAAGCAGCCCGTGACAGCTGACTAACTCCCAGGTACCTATTTACTGCTAGGTAACAGGGGCACTTAGGGTGAAAGAAACTTTGCCCATTTGTTTCTGCCTCGTGCGGGAATCGAACCCGCGCCACAGAATTACGAGTCCTGCGCGCTATCCACCAGGCTACGAGGCCCCTAAAAAGTCAAATGTTTCCACCCGGGAGTGTGTGTGTGTGTGTGTGTGTGTGTGTGTTTGTATTTACTATTTTTGGTGTCTATAGGATCGAGCTCTTAGTTCTTGGACCCCGCCTTTCTAACCATGAGTTGTCTAATGTACCGACTCACGATCTAATTTCCTGTATCATGTATATTACAAACATTTCTCTCTCTCTCTCTCTCTCTCTCTCTCTCTCTCTCTCTCTCTCTCTCTCTCTCTCTCTCTCTCTCTCTCTCTGTGTCTCTCTCTCTCTCTCTCTCTCTCTCTCTCTCTCTCTCTCTCTCTCTCTCTCTCTCTCTCTCTCTCTCTCTCTCACACACACACACACACACACACCTCTAGCGGACTTGACCAGCAATCACCATGGAAACAGAGGAAGCCACTCATGCGCACGCGCTTGCGCGGACACGATACGCACACACAGTGAATTATTAATCATTTTACATCACCAATCTCTCTCTCTGATAACGAAGAGGACAAAAAAATGCAATGTGAACCGTCTTAATTGCAAGAGCATGATATGACAGAATTCTAGTTATTATAATGATTGATATTGCAAGTTATCATTACTGTTTTTGTTATCTAAACCTCATTGTTATTAAATATGTTCCTCAGTATTATACCCTCAATATTTCCAGTGATGCTATCATTTCAAATTATAAATTATATATTAATATATTATAATATTATTATTATTTTGTCTGGTGAGTTTTCATCTGCCCAATAGCCTTTGTGATCCAATTTTACCTTTGTGGTAGTAGTTATAGCCCTGGAAACACAAACCGAAACTGTCTCTATTTTCCGCTTGTTACAACTTGTAATAAAGTTGTTACGTCTTGGCTTAACGTGTTTATGACGTATTAGAACGTTGTTACAACTTGCTATATTGGTTGTTATAACTGGTTAGGAGGTGTTAAAACCTGTTCGAACGTT
>NC_091172.1:28282208-28314708 GCF_040958095.1 Procambarus clarkii
AAAGGAAAAAATAAACAACGATGCCCAACAATCACCTTGCAAGGCTCTTAAGAGCCTTTCTTCCAAGATAACAATCTCCAAACAAGCTATCATACACACACGCACACACAAACTGCTCGAGGCACAAAATACAGGGTTTCATGATGTATTTTGTATCTCATTCATAGATCATCATGACACAGCAGCTAAATCATCACATTACAAAGCCCTCCAAAAATTTAACATGACCTGGGAACCGCCTCCCCCTCCCCCCCAACCATCTCTGTCAAAACTATATATATGGCTCGAAACGTCCACGTCTGAGAGCAGCCAGAAAGCAGAAAGACCTACAGGTACTCGTATTAATTATTTTGATTTGTGTCATATATATTCAAATCAGTAGTGTAACTGTTGCCTGGATCAGGTTAGGCTACCTGTGGCAGGTGGCTAACGTTACCTGTGGCAGGTGGCTAACGTTACCTGTGGCAGGTGGCTAACGTTACCTGTGGCAGGTGGCTAACGTTACCTGTGGCAGGTGGCTAACGTTACCTGTGGCAGGTGGCTACACCGTTACCTGTGGCAGGTGGCTACACCGTTACCTGTGGCAGGTGGCTAACGTTACCTATGGCAGGTGGCTAACGTTACCTGTGGCAGGTGGCTAACGTTACCTGTGGCAGGTGGCTAACGTTACCTGTGGCAGGTGGCTAACGTTACCTGTGGCAGGTGGCTAACGTTACCTGTGGCAGGTGGCTAACGTTACCTGTGGCAGGTGGCTACACCGTTACCTGTGGCAGGTGGCTACACCGTTACCTGTGGCAGGTGGCTAACGTTACCTATGGCAGGTGGCTAACGTTACCTGTGGCAGGTGGCTAACGTTACCTGTGGCAGGTGGCTACACCGTTACCTGTGGCAGGTGGCTAACGTTACCTGTGGCAGGTGGCTAACGTTACCTGTGGCAGGTGGCTAACGTTACCTGTGGCAGGTGGCTAACGTTACCTGTGGCAGGTGGCTAACGTTACCTGTGGCAGGTGGCTAACGTTACCTGTGGCAGGTGGCTAACGTTACCTGTGGCAGGTGGCTAACGTTACCTGTGGCAGGTGGCTAACGTTACCTGTGGCAGGTGGCTAACGTTACCTGTGGCAGGTGGCTAACGTTACCTGTGGCAGGTGGCTAACGTTACCTGTGGCAGGTGGCTAACGTTACCTGTGGCAGGTGGCTACACCGTTACCTGTGGCAGGTGGCTACACCGTTACCTGTGGCAGGTGGCTAACGTTACCTATGGCAGGTGGCTAACGTTACCTGTGGCAGGTGGCTAACGTTACCTGTGGCAGGTGGCTACACCGTTACCTGTGGCAGGTGGCTAACGTTACCTGTGGCAGGTGGCTAACGTTACCTGTGGCAGGTGGCTAACGTTACCTGTGGCAGGTGGCTAACGTTACCTGTGGCAGGTGGCTAACGTTACCTGTGGCAGGTGGCTAACGTTACCTGTGGCAGGTGGCTAACGTTACCTGTGGCAGGTGGCTAACGTTACCTGTGGCAGGTGGCTAACGTTACCTGTGGCAGGTGGCTAACGTTACCTGTGGCAGGTGGCTAACGTTACCTGTGGCAGGTGGCTAACGTTACCTGTGGCAGGTGGCTAACGTTACCTGTGGCAGGTGGCTAACGTTACCTGTGGCAGGTGGCTAACGTTACCTGTGGCAGGTGGCTAACGTTACCTGTGGCAGGTGGCTAACGTTACCTGTGGCAGGTGGCTAACGTTACCTGTGGCAGGTGGCTAACGTTACCTGTGGCAGGTGGCTAACGTTACCTGTGGCAGGTGGCTAACGTTACCTGTGGCAGGTGGCTAACGTTACCTGTGGCAGGTGGCTATACCGTTACCTGTGGCAGGTGGCTAACGTTACCTGTGGCAGGTGGCTATACCGTTACCTGTGGAAGGTGGCTAACGTTACCTGTGGCAGGTGGCTATACCGTTACCTTTAGAAGGTGGCTAACGTTACCTGGGGCAGGTGGGTATATACCGTTACCTGTGGCAGGTGGCTAACGTTACCTGTGGCAGGTGGCTATACCGTTACCTGTGGAAGGTGGCTAACGTTACCTGTGGCAGGTGGCTATACCGTTACCTGTGGAAGGTGGCTAACGTTACCTGGGGCAGGTGGCTAACGTTACCTGTGGCAGGTGGCTATACCGTTACCTGTGGCAGATGGCTATATACCGTTACCTGTGGCAGATGGCTATATACCGTTACCTGTGGCAGGTGGCTACCGTTTCCTGTTGCAGGTGGCTACAGGTGACGAATCTCCCAATCCTGACCGCTCCTTCCCTGTCTTTAATGACCAAAGGAACTGGTAAGGAGATAGAAGAAAGGATGGGGGGGGGAGCAGAAATTGAAGAAAAAGAGTAAGATAGAGATGGAGATTGAGTGGGAAGTAAAGCTCTACCTGGAGCTCTACATCTGCTGGTATGAGGTCCCTGGAGCTCCACAGCTGTTGGTATGAGGTCCCTGGAGCTCCACACCTGCTGATATAAGGTCCCCGGAGCTCCATACCTGCTGGTATGAGGCACCCGGAGCTCCACACCTGCTGGTATGAGGTACCCGGAGCTCCACACCTGCTGGTATAAGGCACCCGGAGCTCCATACCTGCTGGTATGAGGCACCTGGAGCTCCCCACCTGCTGGTATGAGGTCCCTGAAGCTCCACACCTGCTGGTATGAGGTCCCTGGAGCTCCACACCTGCTGGTATGAGGTCCCTGGAGCTCTACATCTGCTGGTATGAGGTCCCTGGAGCTCCACACCTGCTGGTATGAGGTCCCCGGAGCTCTACATCTGCTGGTATGAGGTACCTGGAGCTCTACACCTGCTGGTATAAGGTACCCGGAGCTCCACACCTGCTGGTATAAGGTACTCGGAGCTCCACACCTGCTGGTATGAGGTCCCCGGAGCTCCACACCTGTTGGTATGAGGTGCCTGGAGCTCCACACCTGCTGGTATGAGGTACCTGGGACACAGAGGGCTGAGCTGGTTGGGGTGAGTGGTGGTGGAGGAGGAGGGTTGGGGGGAGTGGTAGCGTGGGCGACTGGAAGGGTGAGTTGAGGTGGGTGGGGGGGGGGGGGAGGCGGAGTGATGGGGGGAGGGGGGGAGGGTTGTGTTGGGGTGGGGTTGGAGGTTGGGAATCGAACTCAACCTCCCAGACTTGCCCGGCTGGTTGCACGCTGTGGTGAATTTGCATGGTCATACTAATAGCTCTTCTGGGTGGGGGGGAGGGGGGAGGGAGGGGAAGGAGTAGAGGGATGGGGGAAGGGGAAGGGGAAGGTAATAGACGGAAGGGGGAAGGAGTAGAAGGGAAGGGGGGAAAGGGTGAGGGGGTTGGGAGGGAAGGAACGAGGGGCGTAACCAAATAGAGGGGGAGAAGGGTAGTGGAAGGGGGTTAAAAGGGAAAGGGGAGGGAGTCAGGGGGTTAAGGGGGAGGTTAGTAGGGGAGGGACAACCCCACTAGGATGACTAGTGGGGTTGTCTACTGGCTGGTGGTATGAAGTTATCAGTTATAGGAGGGGTGGGGTGGGGGTGGAGAGCCTCTTCAGAGGGGGGGAAGAGGACTGGATAGGGGGGAGAGACAGAGCCTGGGGGGGGGGGGGGGTTTGGTGAAGGGAGGGGGGGAAGGGGGGGTGAAGGGGGGGCAACACTGGGGTGGGGGTGTATTGGGGAGAGGGAGGGACAACGTGTATAGGGGGGTGGAAAGGGATTGAAAAACAGTACGTATTGAAGGGGTGTTCTTTCTCCCCCCTCTCTCTCCCCACCCTCCCTATAACTCCCTTTCCTCCTACCCTCCCTATAACCTACTTCACCTCAACCTATCACAAATACCCCACCATAAACCACACACACACACACTTAAAACACATTAAGTAACTTATAACACGTAAACCAGCCTTGACAAATAGACTGTTGTGTACTTGTTCCTCTCGGCCGCCACAGCGTGTCATGTCTCAGTCAAACCATCTCTTTCTACCAAGAGTAATTGTCTCTCTCTCTCTCTCTCCAGTCCGGTAATTGACGTGTCAATCATAGCCTGAGCTACGAGGCGCCCGGACACTCTTATTCCCGTTTTCTTTATGAACTAAGAACAATAATAAGAATAAGAAATTAATTATTATAATATTTGATTATTATTAACGTTGCTGGCATTATTATCTAATACCCCTAACCACCATCACCACAACAATTTTCAATTACATTCAACCACGACAACTACCCCCCCCCCCCAAAAAAAAATCACCCACACAATTACCAATTAATACAATTACTTAAGAATGTGAGGAATGTGAGGAAATAAATAATAATGCTTGAAGATGTTCTCTTGTTCAAAGCTTGAACAGAGGACAGACAGCATCTGAGATGCTATACGTAATTTGAGGTTATTATGAAGAGAAAACTCTCTGATTAAGCTAATCTGACTGTACAGTACTTGGAAGGGCTGTGAAAATCAGGAGCTGGGATATGAGGACTAAGAGCTGGGATATGAGAACCAAGAGCTGGGATATGAGAACCAAGAGCTGGGATATGAGGACCAAGAGCTGGGATATGAGGACCAAGAGCTGGGATATGAGGACCAAGAGCTGGGATATGAGGACCAAGAGCTGGGATATGAGGACCAAGAGCTGGGATATGAGGACCAAGAGCTGGGATATGGCGGCCAGGCACTGAACTCCTGGTAAATATCATCTGAATATTGGAACAATATTATTAAGCAAATGTACAAATTTTGAGAGAGAGAGAGAGAGAGAGAGAGAGAGAGAGAGAGAGAGAGAGAGAGAGAGAGAGAGAGAGAGAGAGAGATAGATAGAGAGAGAGAGCACGGTGATATTTACAAGCATGCTGATAACAATGATGGAAGAGGGGGGGGCCTGGGGGGGGCCTGGGGGGGGGCCTGGGGGGGGCCTGGGGGGGGCCTGGGGGGGGCCCTGGGGGGGGCCCTGGGGGGGGCCTGGGGGGGGGGTTATAATTACTCATGTCTCCCCTCCCCATTACCGATGGCAATCACAACAGTTTAATTGATATCTGTAATAGTGCCGCTATACGACGGGGGCCGAGCAGGACCCCAATTAACCCTTCCCTTTAGCCTCGCTAACTGCCTCGGGTTTCCCCCAATTAACAGTTATTCAATAGTTATTAACTAACATCTGCCTACGGTATAGGCATGGCTCACCCATTACCTGGACATATGACATTTTGTACACTCTCACTCTCTCTCTCTCTCTCTCTCTCTCTCTCTCTCTCTCTATATATATATATATATATATATATATATATATATATATATATATATATATATATACATGAGTGTACATCAAAGCAAGAGGAGCAGGAGACATCAACGCGAACTAACAAGTGATCTGACCAGCCGTGCCTTCAGCTTTTCAAAACAGTGATATTAATAATTGCAATGATAATAATTTATATATATTATTTTAACTAAATGAACAAATCCACAAGGGCCGTGACGAGGATTCGAACCTGCGTCCGGGATCGAATCCTCGTCACGGCCCTTGTGGATTTGTTCATTTGATGCATCACGTTAGTGTGATCTCTGTGTGTGGTTATTTGAACTAGTTTTATCATTTTATCATTATTATTGCTATAATTATTTTATTAGTATATTTATTACCCGCAATAAACAAAGGGATATACCATATACATAGATAGGTATACCCCGCTCCAGAGTATATTTACACACTGAGAGTTTTTTATTTTAGTATACTCGGAGAGTATATTTCGGAGAAACTGCAGGAACCATTGGTAAATTAGGATGATTTCCCGGATGTTAGTTCTTTTGACCATGTCGTAGCTCAGTCGATTAAGGCAGCGTCTGGGATCCTCTCGGACGTAAGTTCGAACCCTTCTCACGGCCCTTGTGGATTTGTTGCTAAAGTATACTTGCTGATTGGTCAATAAGATGATGTGGCGGCCTTAACAACCCCTGCAGAGGCTGAAAGGTCTTCAGGCCAACACCAAAACAGATCCAGTCAAATTTTCATTAATATTGATACCCACAATTTTATTCATATTTATAACTGTTATGACCACAATTATTAATTATAAATTACTATTATTCATTCATTTATTGACCATCGTGAATATTACTTAAGATATGCTTCTAATATGTAAGAGCTAGACGCAAGCAAGCACACAAACAAAACACTAATCAATAAATATATGTAATCAAATAATTAATTTGTAATAACATTTAAATGCTAATAAATATCATTACTTCTGTATAAAACAAAATATATCACAAGCAAAGACCCACAGGAATCTTTATAGAGTTTAATTCCCAGTCGACGATAACAGATGCTCTCTCTCTCTCTCTCTCTCTCTCTCTCTCTCTCTCTCTCTCTCTCTCTCTCTCTCTCTCTCTCTCTCTCTCTCCCTCTCTCTCTCTCTCTCTCTCTCTCTCTCTCTCTCTCTCTCACTCTCTCTCTTTCTCTCTCTCCCCCTCTCTCTCTCTAGCTATGTATTCCTGCTTGACAATTTGCCTAACTGTCCGGATCAAGTGATTAGCTCCATTCCCTCTCACACGTGTCCTTTCTCTTCAACACTTTCCCTCATAACATTACCTGCAGCCGATGCGATCCAGCCCACTGATAAACCCCTATAAACGCTAACACAATTTGCATACACCAGTCGCTGATTCGCACCAACGCGTGATAAGGTAGTAGTTTATGGTGATTGGGAGGGAGGGAGGGGAAGGGAGAGAGGGAGGGGGAGGGAGGGAGATTGGGGGAGGGGGAGGGAGGGAGATTGGGGGAGGGGGAGGGAGGGAGAGTGAGTGTGTGTGTGTGTGTGTGTGTGTGTGTGTGTGTGTGTGTGTGTGTGTGTGTGTGTGTGTGTGTGTGTGTGTAAATTTTCTTTAACCCTCGTTTGAGAATATCTTTGGTTTACTTTACATGTAGTGATTAAACGAAGGTAATTAGAAACTTGTAAATACGTCTTGTAGACGCATTTCTCACACGCTTCCCTTCATTATAACCTGTTCTGTGTAAACAATTATACAATGTAATACATTCTAAGTCCCTGGGGTAGTTACTTTATGATCGCTTATGCCTCCAAAGTGAAAAATAAGAACAATTACTCATCCCCCCAATCAAATTTTACTTTGGCCCCTGTCTTCCCCATCTGAGGGAAGACGTCTTGAAGGCACAAGACGACTGCCGACTTAAGACACAAAGTCTCATAGCTTTAGATCCGGAGTCGTCAGCCTTCACGTACCTTCAAGACATCTTCGCCTAAATTGACTGATTCAACTGTCAAGGCCAAGTTTGAGGGGGAATAGACATTTGGTATACTTTGGAGCATTAACCAATCAAATAAAAAACACTACCCAATCACTTGGGTTGGACGGTAGAGCGACGGTTTCGCTTCATGCAAGGTCGGCGTTCAATCCCCGACGGTCCACAAGTGGTTGGGCATCATTCCTTTTCATCCCCCCGTCCCATCCCAAATCTTATCTTCATATTCCTTTCCAAGTGCTTCGTAATGTCTTAGATGCTTTCTCCCGTTAATTACTTTACCTCACCTGTACCCAGAACACACACACACATTAGTATTTGTGTACTCAACTAGGTGAGTACACACATACTAGTTTGCACACACACACACACACACACACACACACACACACACACACACACACTGATACAGATACAAGGTATCAGTTGGGAGATGAAATACTTCAAGAGTCAGAGAGAAAGAAAGACCTGGGGGTTGATATCACGCCAGACCTGTCCCCTGAAGCTCATATCAAGAGGATAACATCAGCAGCATATGCCAGGTTGGCTAACATAAGAGCGGCCTTTAGAAACTTGTGTAAGGAATCTTTCAGAACATTATATACCACATATGTCAGGCCAATCCTGGAGTATGCGGCTCCAGCGTGGAGTCCATATCTAGTCAAGCATAAGACTAAACTGGAAAAGGTTCAAAGGTTTGCCACCAGACTAGTATCCGAGCTGAGAGGTATGAGCTACGAGGAGAGACTACGGGAATTAAACCTCACTTCGTTGGAAGACAGAAGAGTTAGGGGGGACATGATCACCACATTCAAGATTCTCAAGGGAATCGACAGGATTAATAAAGACAGGCTATTTAACACAAGGGGAACACGAACTAGGGGACACAGGTGGAAACTGAGTGCCCAAATGAGCCACAGAGATATTAGAAAGAGCTTTTTTAGTGTCAGAGTGGTTGACAAATGGAATGCATTAGGCAGTGATGTGGTGGAGGCTGACTCCATACACAGTTTCAAGTGTAGATATGATAGAGCCCAATAGGCTCAGGAACCTGTACACCTGTTGATTGACGGTTGAGAGGCGGGACCAAAGAGCCAGAGCTCAACCCCCGCAAGCACAACTAGGTGAGTACACTCAAACTAGTGAGTACACACACACTAGTTTGTTTTAGTCCGACATTAAACAACCATCAGTGCAGATATGGGGCCAAAACAGACTTGTATATCACACTAATTGTCAGCTAACGCAAACACAAAACAAACGAACGAAACCAAAAATAGAATTCCTTATTAAAAAATCGGGATTACTACCTCGAAATATTATGACTTGAATCCTCAAAATTGGGGCCCGTGACTAATTGTGCTGACAACAAGTAACTCGTAATTGGCAAAGAAGAAGAAGAAATAAAAATAAACATTACGTATAGTCTACTATTTATGTCTAACGTCTATTATTAATATATAAGCAATAGACACAAAAGACATTATACATAAACAAGAGACATTATACAAAAGCAATAGACATTATATTAAAAGATGAGAAATTGTAGTCAATGAATGTCACCTTACGCCGACTCTGAGACACTATTCGACCAGGACTAGAGACAGGAGAAAAGGGGGTGACAGGGGCCAGCCTAACACCCCCCTCTAGGCCTTTTCTTGCCCCCCTCCGACGGTCTTGCTTCATGCAGGTCGGCGTTCAATCCCCGACCGTCCAAGTGGTTAATTGGACACCATTCCTTTCCCCTCGTCCCATCCCTTATCCTGACCCCCCTTCCCAGTGCTATATAGTCGTAATGGCTTGGTGCTTTCCCGCTGATAGTTCCCTCTTGCCCCCCACACAAGCTGCCCCCCTCTCTCACTCAACCAAGCCGTCCCCCCACTCAATCAAACCCCCTCCCCCCCCACCTCACTCAACCAAACCCCTCAATATTGGGGTTTGGTAAAGACAACCCCTTTGGCACCTCAGTATTGCCTTCTTCTCACCAAAGCCCTCATCCACGTCCCAAAAGTCCATCAAAAAGCTTAAAAAGTCTTAAAAAGTCATGGTTGCTCTTAAAACGCCCAACCACGCTCTTACAACTGGTGTGTACACCTCTCTCGCCAGGTGTGCACAGCTGTGTACACCTGACATGAGTGCACATGATCAGCGATGTCATGTGCACACGTCTCCCATTAAAGGTTTCCAATAGCCACAACGGCATGCAGTGTTAATATTATTATTATAACTCAATGTTGGATGTAAAGTGGATTCTGATCCCTTTTCCACATACTTTTTTTTTGTTACCTAAAGAAATTGTTGCGTTACATTTGCAATATTTAACTTCGATGTTACGAGTAGTAATCAGGCCGGCCTCATATAAACAAAGAAACAAAACAAAACAAATACAATAATGTATTTGTTTATGCAATAAACAAATACCTTTAGTAGAACAAGGTAGACTCCATGCTCAAGTGCATGGAACGGACCCATGGGGTCCATTCCATCCACCCGCACCCCCCCCCCCAAGGTAGACTCAAGGTAGACCCAAGATACTCCCAAGGTAGACCCAAGATAGACCCAAGGTAGACTCAAGGTAGACCCAAAATACTCCCAAGGTAGACTCAAGGTAGACCCAAGATAGACCCAAGGTAGACTCAAGGTAGACTCAAGGTAGACCCAAAGCAGACGCAAGGTAGACCCAAGGTAGACCGCAGAGAGTGGCCCGCGAGCCATGGCGGGCCACTCCACCATAATACGGTGTTCCACCATTTTTTTCCATATAGAGCCGTTGGGAGAAGTATATAAATAGAGGAGACGGAGCTCTATAATAGGATGGTGCGTGATGGGGGGGACACGCGACTCTTTCATTGAAGCCGGCCCCTGCTACGTGAAGGCCGGATGGCTCTTAAAACGGCCTGTAACACCAGCTACGTGGAGGCCGGATGGCTCTTAACACGGCCTGTAACACCAGCTACGTGGAGGCCGGATGGCTCTTAACACGGCCTGTAACACCAGCTACGTGGAGGCCGGATGGCTCTTAACACGGCCTGTAACACCAGCTACGTGGAGGCCGGATGGCTCTTAACACAGCCTGTAACACCAGCTACGTGGAGGCCGGATGGCTCTTAACACGGCCTGTAACACCAGCTACGTGGAGGCCGGATGGCTCTTAACACAGCCTGTAACACCAGCTACGTGGAGGCCGGATGGCTCTTAACACAGCCTGTAACACCAGCTACGTGGAGGCCGGATGGCTCTTAACACGGCCTGTAACACCAGCTACGTGGAGGCCGGATGGCTCTTAACACGGCCTGTAACACCAGCTACGTGGAGGCCGGATGGCTATAACACGGCCTGTAACACCAGCTACGTGGAGGCCGGATGGCTCTTAACACGGCATGTAACTGTGTGTGCAGGTCCCTCCAGGTAGGCCTACCTGGGAGGTACCAGGATTGAAATGGTGAATTCATCAGATGAACAAATCCACAAGGGCCGTGACGAGGATTCGAACCCGCGTCCGAAGCTGTTTCCCGGACGCAGGTTCGAATCCTCGTCACGGCCCTTGTGGATTTGTTCATTTGATGCATCACGCAATTGTGATTTCTGTGTGTAATGAAGTAAGGGCGAAGAGGGAGAACGGCCTATTGACATAGCTCGAGTGCAGGGGGGGAGTTGTGTAAAACCCTGGTTTGTGTCTCGGAGAGGCTGCAGGATCCAGTAAGTTCAGTAGAACTTCGGGTTTCAACTCCTTTTGACCATGTCGTAGCTCAGTCGATTAAGGCAGCGTCTAGGATGCTCTCGGACGCAGGTTCGAATCCTCGTCACGGCCCTTGTGGATTTGTTCATTTGATGCATCACGCTATTGTGATTTCTGTGTGTAATGAATTCATCATTCCTGGCTCATGGCGGCTTTGTTTACATTTACTAAACAGCTTGGAAGAAGTTCCGAAGCACAATGAGGGTTGTTTACTATCTATAATAACCGCGGGTTGTGACGTTCCGTGGCTTGTAAACAGGTTTTAATAAGAGTAAACAAAGCCGCCATTAGCGAGGAAAGATGTAAAGGTTTCGCAGGTGGTCGGGAACTCTCTTTCCTCAACCTTGAGGTGGTTCCGAGGATCAATATGCTTGTGTGACGGTCTCTGGCCCGGCCTTGATGGCTGGTCAAGCAAGCTGTTACACGTCGCTGCTTGCACGACGCCGCCCTACCTCAACAATGGTTTCTCATTGCTTATCAACACCACCTCTCCCCCCCCCCCTCGTCCCTAGGCCTACTACTGACCTTCCCCCCCCCCAGGATTCGGATTGGCAGTCCCAAGGTTCCGGGTTCGATCCCCGGTAGAAGCGGAAACAAAGAAGCAGAGTTTCTTCCCCCCCCCCTGATGCTCCTGTTCACCTAGCAGTAAATAGGTACCTGGGAGTTAGACAGCTGCTACGTGGCTGATTCCTGGGGGATGTGTAACAAAAAGGAGGCCTGGTCGAGGGACCGGGCCGCGGGGGACGCTAAGCCCCCGAAATCATCTCAAGATAACCTCAAGATAACCTGACATCACAAGAAATGAATCACGATCAATGAACTCACGTACCGGGAGGCTGCGAGTGCTGGCCGGGACACCCACCTGTTGGGAGAGAGAGAAAGAACAATAAGGAATTACTTACAAATAAGAACAAAAAAACATTTGGAATAACATGAAAAAGCAACTATGTTCACTATGTTCAACAATGTTCTTCAGACCCTCACAGCCCTACACTCCGTCCCTTCCATTCTGCCGACCTCCTCCCCCTCCCAGGAACCTCCCATCCCATCCACGTTTGTGTAATAGTGTGTTTAGGGAACTGTGTCAAATACTCTTAGGCAGTCTAGAAATATGCAGTCTATCCACCCCTCTCTGTCTCGTTTCATCAATTGACAGTAGAACTCATTAGGTTTCTTATGCAGAAATTCCCTACCCTAGAACGGCCAACCACTTGGGCTGGACGGTAGAGCGACGGTCTCGCTTCATGCAGGTCGGCGTTCAATCCCCGACCGTCCACAAGTGGTTGGGCACCATTCCTTCCCTCCCGTCCCATCCCAAATCCTTATCCTGACCCCCTTCCAAGTGCTTATATAGTCGTAATGGTTTGGCGCTTTCCCCCTGATAATTGCTTCCCCTCCCCACCCTGGAGCTGTATTGGGGCTTGTTTGTAAAAAAAATTTTGTCTAGATGTTCTTACAAGTCGTAGCATCATTATTATTTTAAAATTCTTTGCAGATGATGCTTGTGACAGTTTGTCTTTTGTTTACCACAAGGTTCCTGCAACCTACTTTACACACCCTCACTGAGATCATATTTTGCCGTCTTCTAGCTGCTGGGCAAGTCCCTCCCTCTCCCCGCAACACCTGTGTATCATTATATATAAATTCTAGGTGTATATTGAAGGTCCGTGAAGCTTATTTCAAAATCAGTGATTATACATCTGGTTCCGCGGGTTTCCAATCGTCTAGTACCTCCAGTTGTGTCATTACTTCCTCTTATTACCTCATTATCTGTCTGTCTGTCCTCCTAAATTACATACTTTATTAGCTCCGGAAGCCAGTCCTACTCAGGTGTAAATACCCCCCCCCCCCATGGAAACTGGCACTTAATTCTTTTTTACAGTCTTACAGTATTATCACACAGTCTTTCAAAGACTGTGTGAATTACCTTGAAAAACTCCCTCTGGCTTCATTTCCTCTCAGTCGATTAAGGCAGCGTCCGGGATGCTCTCGGACGTAGGTTCGAATCCTCGTCACGGCCCTTGTGGATTTGTTCAGCCCCCCCTTCTAGTTTCACCTTTTAAAAGGTATTCTAATATTTGCTACGATTCCATTTTCCTGCCTATGTTAGGTGAAGACAGTGATGGGAACTACATTCACTCTCATGTCATTTTCTCCCCGATACTTGTAGGTGTCTTCCCCTTGTGTGTGTGTGTATACTCACCTACTTGTGCTTACGAGGGGTTGAGCTTCGGCTCTTTGGATCCGCCTCTCAACTCTCTCTCAGTCAACCGGTGTACAGATTCCTAAGGCTACTGGGTTCCATTATATCTACATTTGAAACTGTGTGTGTGTGTGTGGGTCTGTGTGAGAATGTGTGTGTGTGTGGGGGGTCTGTGTGAGAGAATGTGTGTGTGTGTGTGTGTGTGTGTGTGTGTGTGTGTGTGTGTGTGTGTGTGTGTGTGTGTGTGTGTGAGATAGTGTGAGTGTGCGTGCGTGCGTGCTCGCACATGCCAGTAGGGACCTTGAGTGAGACCCACAGGAGACTAACAATGCCGACCTCAGCTCCACAAAAACCCCAGCAAGCATCAGAGGCTGGGGCCATGTGGCGCCCTGCATTAGTGCCAAATAGGGCCATCCTTTTGTGGGTCAAGTCGAACGGCGGCACTGCCCGTATGGTGGTGCCAAACACCTCCCCCCCCCACCCACCCCCCCCCTTCTCATCCTTCAAGGTCCACTCACTAACCACCACTATCAACCACGATCCGTTTTCTTGATTCATTCATTGGCTCTATGATCCACTCGTCTAATGTGTATACTCACCTTGTTGTGCTTTACGGGGGATTGACCTTCAGCTCCTGGGCCCCACCTTTAAGATACCTTTGATCATCAAGTAAGTTGACTCAGGACCTTTTTTTTCGAGAGAGATATCTTTATTTTAATTCAGGTTTGGTGTTATCCTTCGATATCTTACTGTTACTACGCTTGGAGGTAGTCTCATATTGCTTCTTTATCCAGTGTCGCTTCTCCTTGGAATTTTTAATGTTGTGATCATGTCCACGCTTCTCGCTATATCCTCCAGTGTAGGTGTTCTTCTCTCTGTATTTCATGGCTACACATTTTTGTAAGGTCTGGGGACAGCCTGGTGCATGTCTTTGTATTTTCTCAAGATTTATGTTGTTTCTGGGTAAGAGGAAATTTCATGCTGAGGCTGTACATTCCAGTGTGTGTGTGTGTGTGTGTGTGTGTGTGTGTGTGTGTGTGTGTGTGTGTGTGTGTGTGTGTGTGTGTGTGTTTTACAATATAAATCTCCTAATAGTCTCAAAGTTTTTTCTTTTGCTCATTAATGGCTTTAACTAGCCATAGTTTTCTATGATCTCACCGCCTTCAACACAGCAATTGGGACCAGGGCCACAGACACCCCCCCCTGCCCCTCCTGCCACTCAGCCCCCCCCCCCTCCCCAGCCCCCTGAATGGGCACACATGCCTCCTCACCCCCCCCTGGCCATCACCACCTACAACACCCCACCCAACACCCCACCACCACTACCACACTGTATGATCACCATAGATCACAACCACTTCACTACCACAACACCACACTAATTCTCCCACTACTTCACCACCACAATAAACAACCTCTCCCCCCCCCCCTTCCACCTACATCTCCCCCCCCCACAACACCTCAACCACAATAAACAACCCCAACAACTTCTTCACCATAAGGGTGAAGACAACTATTAAATTCAGAATGAAATAAATATGGATTATTATTATTATTAACATCTTTATTGACACAACTAATTACAACTTTGCCTAATCTGAGGAAGAAACAAATGTACAACAGCAATTCTAACACGGGAAGCACAAATAAGAACAGTAACATCAACAGCATAAGCAACGCTGGCAGGCATTATGTTTTATATAAACCTAAATATGGACTCTTTCAAATCAATCTACATAACCTATGTTAGACCAATACTGGAATATGCAGCGCCCTGTCTAAAATCTGCACAACCAATATTAAAAAAAACCCAGAGGTTTGCAAGAAGATTAATGCACCCCCCCCTAGAGGAGAAACAGAAGAGAAATGATCACACCATACAAGATACTCAAGGGAATAGACAAGGTAGACAAGGACAGCCTCTTTTAAATTCAGAACAAAGAGAAGAGGACACAGATGGAAGCTGGAAACGCAAACGAGTCGAAGAAATGTCAGGAAGTGTTCGTACCCTGTACGAGGCGGTCAAACAAGTGGAATGACCTGAAAGAAGAAGAAGCTGTGGAAGCCACCTCCATCCACAACTTTAAGGGCCAGATTCGATGAATAATAAGAGCGTCAGAGAGTAGTTTAAAATGTAATGCAACAGATACAACATAGTAGACATAAAGAGCTAAACAACACTCACCCGGAGTCATTAATAGGCAAGTACTCTAAGGTCACCACCACCATCACCCAAACTACTCCTACACCTCAACAAACAAACCCCCCCCCCCACTAACTCGGTCACATACACACACAACACTTACGCCAACTCCACAACACATTGTTTACTGTCTCCCATGAGTACACGGGGCCAGTGTTGGCCTTATATAGCGAGGTCGAGCAACATGGACCCCGTCTGGACCTCGTTTAGCTCAGTCTAAGGAGTGAGAGGGAGGGAGGGCAGAGTGTTAGGGGTGGAGTGTGTGTGTGTGTGTGTGTGTGTGTGTGTGTGTGTGTGTGTGTGTGTGTGTGTGTGTGTGTGTGTGTGTGTGTGTGTGTGTGTGTGTGTGTGCGTGTGTGTGTGTATGTGTGTGTGAGTATAACCATTATGATTATACAACACTTGGAAGGAATCAGCATGAGGATTTAGGATGGTAATGAGGAGCAAGGAGTCGCTGGCAGCTTTCTTGACCACCTGCTGATAGTTTTAACATTTCCTATTAAGAAATAGAAATACTGAAATGTAATTCCAAAATCCTTAACAAATAAGAGACGTCTATAACGAATCATAGACAGCAGGACGTCACGTTGAATCCGCGGATGTTATCTTGAGGTTATCTTGAGGTTATCTTGAGATGATTTCGGGGCTTTAGTATCCCCGCGGCCCGGTCCTCGACCAGGCCTCCACCCCAAGGAAGCAGCCCGTGACAGCTGACTAACACCCAGGTACCTATTTTACTGCTAGGTAACAGGGGGCATAGGGTGAAAGAAACTCTGCCCATTGTTTCTCGCCGGCGCACGGGACCACAGGATCACAAGTCCAGCGTGCTGTCCGCTCGGCCGACCGGCTCCCTATGTAGTCATTGTATCGATACATTATTTAATTAGTACTTATTTTATTTAAAATACATATTACATACTCATTTTGTAATTCACATAAAGCTCGTGTAACTCGTCATCGGGTTTAATACAGCAAAACTATGATAACTTATCATACTTAAAGTCTACTTTAGACTATGTCGGTTATTAAAGTATACTTAGAGGTTGATTAGTAATCACTTGTGGGGGTAGGCTTATAACCCTTTCGGTTGTTGATAGGCCTAAGCCCACCCACGAAACCACTGATGATAAACAGATTACCTGGAAGATAATTTATCACACCAGTCAATAACAAAAACCGTTTATCCTATGATTCACAAAGAGTCACAAAGATTCATAAAGATGATTCACAAAGATATTCCTATATGTGACACTTATTTCTTATATATCTCGGAAGTTTAATTAGTTCTCCGGTAGTTAGGTTCTCGCTTACGATCACAAACTATAAATCCCGTTACACACACAAGTCACAATAGCGTGATGCATCAAATGAACAAATCTACAAGGGCCGTGACGAGGTTCGAACCCTCATCACGGCCCATGCAGGTCGGCGTTCTAATCCCCGATCGTCCAATTGGTTGGGCACCATTCTTTCCTTCTCGTCCCATCCCTACTCCTTATCCTGACCCCCTTCCCAGTGTTATATAGTCGTAATGGCTTGGCGCTAACTCCTGATAGTTTCCTTCCCCTTCTCCCCCCCCCCCCCTCCTTTAGTCTCTCTTCCCTGGAGGGGTCCCTCAAGGTCCCTGAGTCTGGCTGGGTCCCATAAACCATTATAAACAACATGTATGCAACATACATATGGAAAATACTGGAGGGCCAGGTCCCAAATCTACACAGTAAAATAACAACGTACTGGAGTGAACGATATGGAAGAAAATGCAGAATAGAACCAGTGAAGAGCAGAGGTGCCATAGGCACAATCAGAGAACACTGTATAAACATCAGAGGTCCGCGGTTGTTCAACATCCTCCCAGCGAGCATAAGAAATATTGCCGGAACAACCGTGGACATTTTCAAGAGGAAACTAGATTGTTTCTTCCAAGTAGTGCTTGACCAACCGGGCTGTGGTGGGTATGTGGGCCTGCGGGCAGCTCCAAGCAACAGCCTGGTGGACCAAACTCTCACAAGTCAAGCCTGGTCTCGGGCCGGGCTTGGTTAGTAGAAGAACTCCCAGAACCCCATCAACCAGGTATCAACCATAACTTTCTCAAAAGCAAAACAAAGGGGACTGTGAACGAGGCTCCTCTACGGATCATCTTCCCTACTGAAACAGCTTCTTGACCAGATGAAATATACCCAATCATTCTCCTTAAGTACACGGAGAGTTTGCGTGTGTTCTCATGGATAAGAATCACATGAACGCGGATAATATGCCCGAAACGCTTTGCGTAATAGTGGCTTTAGGCATTGTATATACTAGTTCTATCTATAATTCCATTAATCTTTGTAAAATCTCTTGTATGTATGTACCTTACCTAAATAAACATTTATTTATTTATTTATTTATTTTATGTACTTTTAATGGCGTATTACGGAACATTGCAGATATGTCTCAAAATTGGATTTATGGCTTTGCAATCATCATGCATATAAGCATCAGTCTGCAGGGAGACATTACCAATTATGCAAGGCTTGGCAATCAAAGTCGTCCCCACCAAATTAACTCAAGTTAACCCCCCCCCCCCCCAAAAAAAAATATATATATATATTTTTCGAGATGGTGCAGAAAGAGTGAAAGGGGGGGGGGGAGAGGTCAGCCTTGCAATGCCGTCTACCCGCACTTGCAAGGGCTGAGTCATGCCTCCTGGATCTATAAATGAAACATCGGGGGGGGGGGGGGGGATGTGAAGATAGATGTTGTTTGTTGTTTAAGATTCGCTACCTGGAACAAAAAGTTCCAAGCAGCACGGGCTATGGTGAGCCCGCAGTTAGGTAGATGATGATGATGATGTTGTTTTAGATTTAGCTACTCAGAACGAAATGTCCATGTAGCACGGGCTATGGTGAGCCCGTAGACGGTGATAGGGGGGATGTATCTATCAGTATCTATGAGGGGAAGTGAGGTGTAACTATGCTCCACCTACCAGCCAAGTGTTGTACCTGTTGCGTTATAATTCAAGCATTCAGGTGTTCTCAGGTGTTCAAATTCGTTGTCGAATCCGACCTTGACGTTGTGGCTGGAGGTGGCTTCTACAACTTCTTCATCTTTCAGTGGGTTCCACCACGTGCTGGCCCACCCATACAGGATGTGAGTATTTACTTACAAATCTTCGAGTCATTTGTGTTTCCACTTGTGTGTCCTCTCTCTCTCTCTCTCTCCTCCTACTTTCTCTCATTCTATGCCGAGAGGTGATGAAGAAGGTGGACAAGATCAGGCTGTCCTTGTCCGCCTTGTCCATTGCTTTCCGGTTCCTTTACACCAGCGGCAGTTTTTGTGCTGCCGTTGGTAGTGTGGAAGCGATTGGGGGTCGTGGCGGTGGTGGTGGTGGGTGATGTGGGGGACTTCCACTTGTGGCCTTGCTTCGCCTCAATGAAACTCGGCCCCCCCCTCTTCCCCTACCCCCCTAACCCCCCCCCCCCCCCACACACACACACATACACACACTCTCTACTCGTTCATTCACACACACGCGCGTTCATTGACAAACTACACACACACACACACACACATTGATGTGTATCCTTATTGGATATCGTACTTTGTCACTCTGTTGGAATCTCTCTTGACCACTTTCACTATGTCAGGGTCTAACACTGAAAGTCTATTGGTATATAAATATATTACTTTGCTATATCACTTAAGTTTATTGGCTTCTATATTACATTTGATATCTTTTGCGACCCCAAAGTGGAAATGTTGGCTATATTCCAATGGAAAGTTTGTTGTGTGTGTGTAAGTACTCGTCTAGTTGTGGGGTGGGGGGAGGGGAGGAAGGAGGAATTATCTGGGGAATGTGCCAAGCCATTTCGACTATATATCACTGACAAGGGGTCAGGATAAGGATTTGGGATGGGACGGAGGGAAAGGAATGGTGCACAAAGTTCCTCTTATCATAATTTGTGTAGTTTATCCAAATCCTTCCGTAGCTCCTCGTAGTCTAGCTAGTTTTTATCCCAATCCCAAATATATCCCAACTCATGAAAGCTCTTCCTGCTCTACTGTGAAGTCTACTGTGAAAACTACCGTGAAGACTACTGTGAAGACTACTGTGAAGACTACTGTGTGTATTTCACCTATTCATAGTTCCATCACAAGGTCAGATGGTGGTTGCAGAGGTCACATGGTCGTTGAAAAGGTGGAATGGTAGCTGGCAGGAAAGGGTGTATGGTTGGTACATTATCTGAATGCCCCTCTCCAGAGGCACCAGCTATAAGACCAGCTTAATTAGCTTCATGTAGGCAGTTTCTATCATGCGCAGAGTCACTGGGGGCATAACTCTCAGCCTCCAGAATGGCACTGGAGGCATAACTCAGGTTCAAGTACGTTTATTGAGACAATTAAATACATGTGAAAGGGATAGAGTAGGTTAGGCTAGTTCTACCCTCCTGTGGCCCCACGGGAGACATCTCCCGTCACGCAGGGTGCAGTCGCACCTCCACAGATCTCCAGTATCATCTATTGATACTGGTAATGGCTCAAAAGGGCCACCACTTACGGGCTAATCGTGCCCGTGCCACCTTTTGGGTGGCTTAATCTTCATTAATCAATCAATCCTGTGGCCCAGGCGATCTTTACCACGGGGGTGGACCAAGAGATCGTTGCTCTAACCGTATCAAGAGTCCCTACTGTCATGATCGCCGTCTAAATTCAATCCTTTCCAATATCAAGAGTCCTTTAAGACACTAGACAGACCAAAGAATGTTTTAAGCTATGGAGAAAAGTTTGAGAGGCACGAATTTACTGTAAATTTGGTTCTAAGGGATTGACTGGGGGGGAAAGAAGCTAAACAAGATGGCGCCGAGAGTAGCTGGCAGAGAGGACAAGTTCCCGCCCGATGCGGGGACACTGGTCTAGAGGGTATACAATGAGAGACATGATTGGCTGGAGCTGCAAGGCTGCAGCCAATGAGCGGGAGACTTCCTGTGACCTCACCAGCAAGTCCGATGCGGAAGAGAAGACAGGCGAGGCTGGGTCACTGACCTGGAGGACTTGAACGGGCTTGGACGTAAGTGACAGTGCTCCAAGACTTTACCCGCCAATTCACTGTCACGAGGCGAGTTAAGCTTACCAGAAGAAGGAGCAAGAGTACTCTCCCAACAACGAAAGGAGCAGAGAGTGATTACATTACCGTCTGTCGTTGGCAGGTAATAACGAAGAGTGATAACTACACACAGAGATCACACTAACGTGATGCATCAAATGAACAAATCCACAAGGGCCGTGACGAGGTTTGAATCCTCGTCACGGCCCTTGTGGATTTGTTCATTTGAAGAGTGATAGGTACCTGTCAAGTGGTGCCCCGGGGACGGTCCCGACTTTACAAGTTAGTCTGTAACTTTACAAGTTATAGACTAACTTGTAAATCCAGTGAAGTTGAAGCACAGGAGCGCCACGATAACACCAGATTCGTGACTCTCAACAGGACGACAAGTGGAGTGACAAATCACCTTTTCGCCTAGGGGACAAGACTAGCGATCACTGCCATTGTGTTACCTGCCAAGCCGAGAGGACACTTATCTACAGTGACAGTAGCAGTGATAAACTTTGACCCAACCAGCAGCAGAGACAAGGGCTCCTTTAAGGAACTATTTGGCCATTACTTGAATATAATTCATGTACCAGGACGAATATTATATATAATAACTAAGTATTATATATAGTAACTGTAGAGTTTTAGTGATTAAATGTCTACAGTCGTTTTCTTATAATTAGTGAACAAGTATTATATATCCACAACGGGGAGTAGCCTAATGCTGCCGAGAGATTATTCGCCAATTATTATTATGTGGTAGAATTTTTTAAAGTAAGATTTGATTTCCAAGCCTCCAAATTTTTGGAAAAAATCAATGAATGTACCAAAGTGATATCACTGCTGCCAGTGTTGTTTCTGTTCAATGGCGTTAATCTGATTAGGGATTGTGAAGTTTGACAATGGATGAGGCTGATGCTCGCAAAGTTATTTCAAATTTGTATATTTTTCTCAAGCATATCTTGGCATCAGTTTTAAACAGTGTTTCCGTGCACCTCTATTTAACCTATGCCATGCTCTAACGCGAGGGACTTTTAACAAATGAACTTTGCAAATACAAGTATTTGCTTTTCTTTACCTGAGCAAAGGATTGACAAATTTCAGAGAGGAAAAGCGAGGCTAGGCTATAAATCACTTTAAGACGGTCGACAAGATAACCCCATACTCACCTGGATCAATCTTAGCAGGTGTTGGGTGAGATATTACCTGCAGTGCCACGAGAAGCTTTAGCCAGAATAGGACTTACAACATCGTAGGAGGAGGGGGGGCGGATCCTAGCCTCATAAATTGGTCGAAAGTTATCCTTGGTGTCGATGTTTTTAGGAGTTGATTTTCTTGGCACTAGGTGTAGGGGTACCTCTATACCCTTGGCACTGGGATTAGAGCACCTTTACACCTTTGGCACTAAGTACCAGGAGTACAGGCCTCCATGGCACCTCTGTACCTCACTACCTTACCCCAGACAGTCTCTCTCTCTCTCTCTCTCTCTCTCTCTCTCTCTCTCTCTCTCTCTCTCTCTCTCTCTCTGGTGGTCCTCGGAGGTGTTGGTGAAGTGCCAGTGTGTTCTGGTGCACACGGCAGGTAAACTGCCGACTCCAACTACGAGAGTAGAGAAGTGTGTGGGGAGAGAAGAGACTTCTAACCCTTCATAACACTTAACAGTGACTGCGAGGGAAGTCTAGACCTTTATAACCCGCCTACCAGCCTTCTTCTACCCATGTTGAGATGTAATTTAAGGATTCTGACGTTCCATTTCTTTGTCGAATCTGGCCTTATGAGTTGTCAATGGAGGAGGCTTCCACAACTTCTTCTTCTTCTTCAGTGCATTCCACCCGTCAACCACCCGTACAAGGTACAAGTATTTGCTTACCTTTGTACGAGTCATTTGCATTTCCAGCTTTAGGGTGTTGGGGAAGTGGGATGGGGAATAGTGGGGAGGACAAGGTGGGTGGAGGGGTGATGGGGGGACGAGGTTGGGGATGCTGGACAGAGGAAGGGCACAATGGGACATAAACCTCTACCGACGCTTTCTGACGAATACAAATATCTAGTTCGTAGAAATCTTTCCATCTTGCACTCCCTTAATTTCAACTTGAAAGTTTATGTCGAGTCGTTGGGTAACATGGAACTTTTAAAATTATCTGCAGGCATACCTTTCTCTAGGGTGTATCACTGAGATGTGTAAGGTCTAAGATATTATACTGTGTGATATCCGGAGGTGTGTGTGTGGTATGTTGTGATATCTGGAGGTGTGTGTGTGGTATACTGTGATATCTGGAGATGTGTGTGTGGTATACTGTGATATCTGGGTGTGTGTGTGTGGAATGTTGTGATATCTGGAGGTGTATGTGGAATGATGTGATATCTGGAGGTGTGTGTGTGTGTGGAATGCAGTGATATCTGGAGGTGTGTGTGTGTGGAATGCAGTGATATCTGGAGGTGTGTGTGGAATGCAGTGCTCGCAGGTCAGGAGGAGCCTCCATGAAGCACTGGCAAGAGGAGCCTGGCATACCTCCAGTTGGTAGACTGGATCATCAACTCTATTATGGAAAACAGGTCGTGTTACCAGACCTTGTAACTCGCGGCTTTCTCACTGGTCCTTGTAATGGGCGAAGCTGCATGCTGGGATGCTGTGAACTTGATGAGATACTGGGATGATGCTGAGATGATGCTGAGAACGTGCTGGGAATAGGGTGAGAAGATGCTGGGGAGATGCTATGCAAATTGTGGTGCTTCTGGAGTCTCAAAGTCATAATTACTTATGTTCAGACTGTTAAAGGAAATTGTAACTTTGTGCAGAAGATAAGATCGTCTTATCCCATCTGTGTTCCGCCTTGTTCACTGTCTCCAGGTGAAGAACAAGGTGTCTTAGTGGCGATGGTGTTTGAACACACACATACACACGTGTTTGAACACCATCAAACAAACGTTGTTTGTGATTGTGCATCACACAATCAAAACAGTTTGCGATTGTCAAGAGACTGAACAATCTTCGATAGTTTCAGCAACCAACAGAACGGGCAAAAATGCTTCGCGTAACAGTCTGCTAAAACCACACACACTGAAAACGTTTCAAAATGCACATTATTTTGATGATGAAGATTTGAAAGCACAATTACTTTTTTTTAATAAAAAAAATGATTGAATTGTCTCTATCAGCAGAAAACATAGTCAGCTTAGTCCATTTGTGTGCGTATTCACGTATTTACTGCATGATCGAACTGTTAGCTCTTGGACCCCGCCTTTCTAGCTGTCGATTGTCTAAAGTACTGACTCGAACTATTTCAATTATGGAAATAGTTTCACTAACATCATTTCACCATTTTTGCTCACTTACAACCCCTCCTTCCCCCACACACACAACCCTTGTTTGTGGGTGGGCTGGGGGTTGGGAGGAGGAGTAAAGGGGGGGGGGGTAGCCCCCGAAGTCCTCCCCCCCCAGGAATCAGGGGGGGGACCCCTCCAAGACATCAACCCCAGACACCTGACGTACAGACTACTGGATAGTCGCCAATCGTCTCAATCTTCAACGTCACTTCCCATTTGACGTGGGACAAGGCAATTAATCGCCTTCACATTCGCAAGGATATGCAGCCCCTCCAAACTGGACATTACTTACGGCTACTATCGAGCCTATTATTATGGAGTGTAGAAAATAATATCATTTTTTGGAAGACACTCATCCACACAGACACACGTATGTATGTGTGTCCTTACCTATTTGCATGAAAGCAATTACTTATGCAATTGCATGCTTGTGTTTGCATACATGCATAAACAAAAGCAATTCCACGAACACACGTTGTTGCAAGCAGGAGGAGGAGGAGGGTGCGTGGAGAGGTGGACCAGTGGGTGCAGTAGACTGCCTCAGGCACACACACACACACACACACACACACACACACACACACACACACACACACACACACACACACCAGGGAGGGAGGGAGGAAGGGGGGGTTGAGAGGGAGGGTAGGTAGGTAGGTAGGTAGGTAGGTAGGTAGGTAGGGAGGGAGTGAGAGAGAAGGAGAGAATGAGGGAGGGAGAGACGCAAAGTTTCATACCTCTTCATTAGCCCTGCTTATTAAAACCATTATGTAAAGACGAAAGAAGGAAGGGAGGCAAGCTAATGAAGCTGTGTGGGTCTCTCCCTCTCTCTCTCTCTCCCTCTCTCTCTCCCTCTCTTTTCTCTCTCTCTCTCTCTCTCTCTCTCTCTCTCTCTCTCTCTCTCTCTCTCTCTCCCGCCCTCACCCGCTAGCATTGACTCTCTACCACAGACACAACCCATGCCAAAAACCCCTTCACGAACAGTTTAATATAACCAAAAGGGCCGTGCCGGATTGGTTGTCCCCTGGAAGCATGTCATCACCACCACACCAGGATTAGACTGCAAATTTTTCCAAGTCAACTTCCCGAATAAGTGAAAAGTCACCGAGAGGCTTCCAAGACATTGTATTTCAAGACGAGACTCGAACGAGCGTTCACCACAATGTATCCGAGCACGCTGAAGCAACACCTGTGGTGTCTTGACCTCGGGAAGGTCAAGGTAGTGCCCTCAGAAAGGTCCGTAGGGGCGCTGGGAGTTTCTGGGCCTATCCCCTGGTGTTATCGTGGTGGACTTGCCCAAAAGGAGCTATCATGATGGCCATGCCAACACAAAAGTGCTATCGTGGTGGGCAATCTGTAGCTATCCAGATAGCTACTGGAGAGCCAGATAGCCAATCAACGATTCAAATTCAATAAAAATTTCGGTAAGATAAAAGACAGAAAGAGAGCTCCTGGCTGGGCCGTGTTAGGCTGCTCGGAATACCTTGGCTCATTCTTGGCAATATTGCTCGAGCACAATGCTCCTCTGCAACAATGCTCCTTCAGCGTGACAGCCCTTCAACGCTCCAGCACAATGCTCCCACACAAGGGGTGTGCAAGGAGCTGCCATAGACGGTGGCTTCCGAATTCTTTGAGCTCCACGGAACCCAATCTCCTACCTCGAAGCTGTGTGGGGGTCCCCCAAGACATGTTCTTCTTCCCTCGAATCAACGTTAGATTCGACAGCCAAACAGAGAGAGAGAGAGAGAGAGAGAGAGAGAGAGAGAGAGAGAGAGAGAGAGAGAGAGAGAGAGAGAGAGGACGGGAAGAGACGGAAGGCGAGAGAGAAAACAACTCTCTCTCTCTCTCTCTCTCTCTCTCTCTCTCTCTCTCTCTCTCTCTCTCTCTCTCTCTCTCTCTCTCCAGCAGCCTCCTGACCGGCCATGACCTTGCAGTGTCCAGGTTGCATTGGTTGGAGTTGCAGCGTGAGCAGGCTGGAGGCAAGAGGGGGGAGGGGGGGAGAGGACAAGCCTAGGGGGGGGCACGGAGGGGGCGATGGAGTGAGTAAAGAAGGAGGAGGAGAATGTGGCGGAGGGAGGACTAGGAAGGGCAGTACAAAAAGATGAGAGAAGAGGAAGTGGCAGGACGGTACAGACCACGGCAAGATGGTACAGTCCACGGCAGGATGGTACAGTCCACGGCAGGACGGTACAGACCACGGCAGGACGGTACAGTCCACGGCAGGACGGTACAGTCCACGGCAGGACGGTACAGACCACGGCAGGATGGTACAGTCCACCGCAGGACGGTACAGACCACCGCAGGACGGTACAGACCACGGCAGGACGGTACAGACCACGGCAGGACGGTACAGACCACCGCAGGACGGTACAGACCACGGCAGGACGGTACAGACCACGGCAGGACGGTACAGACCACGGCAGGATGGTACAGTTCACGGCAGGACGGTACAGACCACGGCAGGACGGTACAGACCACGGCAGGATGGTACAGACCACGACAGGACGGTACAGACCACGGCAGGACGGTACAGACCACGGCAGGACGCCGTAGGAAGAAAGAGAGAGAGAGAGAGAGAGAGAGAGAGAGAGAGAGAGAGAGAGAGAGAGAGAGAGAGAGAGAGAGAGAGAGAGAGAGAGAGAGAGAGAGAGAGAGAGAGAGAGAGGAGGGAGGGGGGAGTGGGGGGGGGGGAGTGGGGGGGGATTGGGGGGGGGGAGTGGGGGAGGGGAGGGGGGGATAAAGGGTTGACAGACCACCAAAAATGTATCACACTGGGAGCGCTCAAGCGAATCTAATCCCAATATCCTATCACAGAGGATTGTATCCTCTCGTTACCAGGCCACGGTGCGTGACGCAGGGTGTGTGTGACGCAGGCTACGTGACGCAGAGTTATCGTGACGGAAACCTGTCATTCCAAAACCATCGATTTATCTGTCAAATTCTGACTGAATTGACGGATTGACTGACTGACAGTTAAATCTATCCTTCTCATCAACCCCCAACTTACACAGCCAAGTTGAGGGCAATAGTTAAACATCTGCCACCAAAGTCGTAACAGCAGTATTTCACGACGGACTATAAAGTCGTAGTCTATCTTCTCTAACCCCTGACTAATTTTGTCTATCATTTTCTTTTCTTTTTGTTTCTCATGCCTTACATGGTACGCTTGTAAGTGACACCTGTTGGTAATTTAGAGGGTGCTGCCTGTCCCCCATTAATGTATATCGGTATCACGCTTGCCGTTTTCCAGCTGTTGGGCATTTCGCCTCTCCAGTGATGCGTTAAACATCGACGAGAGTGGGTACGGTGATGCCCAAAGGCGCTTCTCCAGCCTCCCACAGTAAAAAGATGCTTCAGCATTTGATTCACAGAGTAATTCCATTTTTTTTTCCAGGGTACAGGAGCAGATGACTTCTCTTATCCGGCTAAGAACAAAATTTCCTCACACACTACTCATTTTAAGCCTCACTCTTACTCGGTTTCCCTGGAACACGATCCTGGATTTGGTTTATAACCAACCTCCCTATTACTGCTGAGTGGATTGGGGTTTTTATCTCGTCGTTTGAATGTCTTGTAAACCTGATGGTTGCTCTCTCTCTCTCTCTCTCTCTCTCTCTCTCTCTCTCTCTCTCTCTCTCTCTCTCTCTACACTGTGGGTATAGAGTGGCGTTGCTTACATTATAATGCCTCTTTCATGCTTCTCTTAATCTCTTCTGGCTTCTGTGTATCCATCCTTTACTACGTGGAATTTATACAAAAGAGGATGCTGGGAGTAGTTCTTCTCCCCGAGCCAGGAAAGCTGTCTTTCTCCTAAGTAATTCCTCCAGTTACATATTCGCCAAATAATATTCTTATATTCTTGCGCAATATCCCCTTCTCTGTAGGCTTTTTCCTTTATCTTGTTCCTACTTATTTCTGCTCACAGGAATGAACAAAGATCAGGATGCAATGGTCACTGGCCACAAAGGAGATTTCATGCTCCAAGTTCATTGTCCTCCTTATTCTAGGCGAATCTTTTCCCCTTAACCTTGAGTTATCGTTGACGTGTTGAAGTAAAAATGTTTCTTTCCTTAACTTCTGTTAATTTTGTGCCCCATGTCTCAGCCCCACCGTGGATGTTCCTCCACTCCCAGATCGTCATCTCGTAGTTGAAGTCCTCCGTAATCTGTAATTTTGTTGTGCTTGCGGGGGTTGAGCTTTGGCTATTTGGTCCCGCCTCTCAACTGTCAATCAAATGATTCCTGAGCCTACTGGGCTCTATCATATCTACATTTGAAACTGTGTATGGAGTCAGCCTCCACCACATCACTGCCTAGTGCATTCCATCTCTTAACTACTCTGACACTGAAAAAGTTCTTTCTTACGTCCCTGTGGCTCATGTGGGTACTAAGTTTCCAACTGTGTGTGTGTGTGTGTGTGTGTGTGTGTGTGTGTGTGTGTGTGTGTGTGTGTGTGTAAACTTGTTTTACAGTCTATATATCCACCGAGAACATATATTATATAACGTGCACCTACTTTTCTGAACGATCTGCTGTACGTTTATCAGGAAATACAGTACCAAGGTGTACATGACTGCCCGCACCCCCCCCCAAAAAAAAAAAGAAATAAAAGAGAGAGACCCATATCCATCTAGCATAAATATCACTTCTCACTTACGTGCGAAAAACCTATTTTGACCTAGTTGGCGTCAGTACTTATAGTCGATCATAGTATATCCCAAAAAGAGAGTCTTCAAATATCTGGCTATTCTGAAGATACTTAAGAGCCGCTCTGACCTGGTCATATATATAAACTTAGCTTCAATTCTAAGAACTATCTCAGAAGGTTCAAGGGTCTAAGTTCAAACTTAGACCCTTGCCTTGATATACACTAATGTTTACCAACAGCCAGATGGTCACAATGTTATCTAGAGAAAGTTCCATCCGGCAGCCTCGATTACATCGTCAACTCAGAGGCCAAAGCATGCACCAGTAAACTACTTCATTTAACTGAAGGTATTAGCAGTGTAATATATTGAAGATTTCACTCTCAACTCTGAGAAAACTTTCATAGTGATGATTATAATGATTACAAGGCGCTACAATGTATTATCCTGGTACTATCCTGGTGTATATTCAACACTCGTGTACTATCCTGGGATTTCTAGCGTCTCTCGCGCTCAGATACAGGAGGGGAGAAAGTGAAAGAGAGAAAGTTAATGAAATAGTGAGAGAGAAACTGAGAATGTAAAAGAAAATATAGAGGAAGGAGAGAGAGAGAGAGAACTTGAGAATATAAAATAAAAGAGAAAGAGTGAAAGAAAAAGGGAGAAAGATAAAATATGGGAAAGTTGGATAAAGTCACGTACAGAAAGTGAGAGTGGGAGAGGGGGAGTGAGAGAGATTTTTTTTCTGATGAGAAGAGAAAAAGCGAATATTCTGAAAGAGAAAGTGATCGAAAGAAACAGAGGATAACATAGATTGTTATTAAAGGATTTCCCCCATTTTGCACCCGCGAGATAACGTAAGATTTTGAAGGGATTGACGAATGTTAATCTTCTCGTTAGAGGAGCTGTTCACCTGAGACAGTTAAGCAAGTCCCAGCTGTGTCTGGGATACAAGTGACAGGATGGATGAACAACCCAGCGGGTTTTCTTCCTATTGGGGAGTGTTGTACATGCTGCTATGGCGGTGTGTCCACTCACAAGATGAGCGGACGCTGCCCAATAAACTCGCCCCTCGGGGCAAAATTAAGACAAAATTAAACAAGGAAGAAAATCAGAGGAGAAAGACTGGAAGGAAAGTTTAAGATTCCAGCGAAAGATAAGCGAAAGTTAATAAAGTATTACAGAGTAAAGGAGAACTAGAGAGAGACGGATCAAAGACCTTTGATGAAGAACATGTAAGAGAGAAGCCATCAAAACAAATGACAATCGCACGAAGATACCCAAGAAGCACCAGGAAATAATTTATTCAGTGGGGGAAAAAAATCGAACAAGGAAGGAATTATAGGGTCGAATATTTTGTTTCAAAACGAGGCAAAATAATTTGAAGGGAGATATTGCCAAGACCAGAGAGTGAGAGAGAGAGAGAGAGAGAGAGAGAGAGAGAGAGAGAGAGAGAGAGAGAGAGAGAGAGAGAGAGAGAGAGAGAGAGAGAGAGAGAGAGAGAGCGAGAGAGAGAGCGAGAGAGAGAGAGAGAGAGAGAGAGGGAGAGAGAGGTTGGGGGTGGGAGGGGGGTCCTCCTGGCCCCCATCTTGGGGTCAACAGCCAGGGACCCGGCTCACCTTGGGATGCTCCTCCTCGTCCTCCTCCTCATCTCCAGCAGCCTCCACCTGTGCTCCCTACCTCTCCTCCCTGCGCGTGCTCCTCCGCCTCTCCTCCTATTTCTCCTCTCCGTTCCACTTCTTATCCACATTCCATTCTCTTGTTCCACTCTCTCTTGCTGTCGTTATCTGTCTCTTTTACCCTTAACCTCCAATCTGTTATATTTGGTTTAATCTAATTTTTTGCTCGGGAGGAGAACATATTTGGCAGTGTTCCAGTTCCTGTCTGTGAACACAGCCACGCTGCCACACCTGTGAGTGAACACGGCGACGCTGCCACACCTGTGAGTGAACACAGCCACGCTGCCACACCTGTGAGCGAACACAGCCACGCTGCCACACCTGTGAGTGAACACGGCGACGCTGCCACACCTGTGAGTGAACACGGCCACGCTGCCACACCTGTGAGTGAACACAGCCACGCTGCCACACCTGTAAGTGAACACGGCCACGCTGCCACACCTGTGAGTGAACACGGCCACGCTGCCACACCTGTGAGTGAACACGGCCACGCTGCCACACCTGTGTGAACACGGGGACGCTGCCACACCTGTGAGTGAACACAGCTACGCTGCCACACCTGTGAGTAAACACGGCGACGCTGCCACACCTGTGTGTGAACACGGCGACGTTGCCACACCTGTGACTGAACACGGCGACGCTGCCACACCTGTGACTGAACACGGCGACGTTGCCACACCTGTGACTGAACACAGCCACGCTGCCACACCTGTGACTGAACACGGCAACGCTGCCAAACCTGTGACTGAACACGGCGACGCTGCCACACCTGTGACTGAACACGGCGACGTTGCCACACCTGTATGTGAACACGGCTACGCTGCCACACCTGTGACTGAACACAGCCACGTTGCCAATTACCTGTTTCTCTTTCTCTTCAACCAGAAAGTCATTATTGCCGTCCCCTTCAGCTATCCACGCCCTCTATATTCTATTCTTGCTGCTATGGTCCCGAGTGGCTACCAGTAACTGCTGATTGTATCCTGATTGGCTGCCATTATTGCTAGCAATGACCTGATTGCTTGCTGCTACTAATTGTAGTGTACTGATTGGCTGTCCTCGCTATAATGGCTAATCAACTGGATAAGTCTTGTTACGATGGTACTGGAACACATGTTCTCTCCTGTGGAGAGAACATGTGTGTTCTTGTGTGTTCTTGACCAGCATGGTGTTCTTGATAGCATGTTTGGCCTTGTGTTCTTGCTGGGGTCCTCTTCCTCATGCTGGGGTTCTCTTCCTCATGCTGGGGTTCTCTTCCTCATGCTGGGGTTCTCTTCCTCATGCTGGGGTTCTCTTCCTCATGCTGGGGTTCTCTTCCTCATGCTGGGGTTCTTCTCTTGCGGACGCGTTGTTCAATACTGCAATGCTTTGTTTTTTTGCTGGGATGCTGATCTTGCTGGGATGCTGATCTTGCTGGGATGCTGATCTTGCTGGGATGCTGATCTTGCTGGGATGCTGATCTTGCTGGGATGCTGATCTTGCTGATATGATGATCTTGCTGGCATGCTGATCTTGCTGGGATGCTGATCTTGCTGGGATGCTGATCTTGCTGGGATGCTGATCTTGCTGGGATGCTGATCTTGCTGGGATGCTGATCTTGCTAGGATGCTGATCTTGCTAGGATGCTGATCTTGCTGGGATGCTGATCTTGCTGGGATGCTGATCTTGCTGGGATGCTGATCTTGCTGGGATGCTGATCTTGCTGGGATGCTGAATGCTAGGATACTGATCTTGCTGGCATGCTGAATGCTAGGATACTGATCTTGCTGGGATGCTGATCTTGCTGGGATGCTGATCTTGCTAGGATGCTGTTATCCAGCTGCAGCTATTGTCAATGCTGCTAAACAGAGGCACTGTCCTTGCAAGGGTGTTGGCCTTAATAAATGTTGTCTGTGACCATTACTGTGAAGGGGAAACGTGTCCAAAATCCACGGAAAGGTTTACCTCGAGGCCTAAAGTAAATTTACAGTTACTATAGTGGATAACACAATATTATGGACGAATAATAGTAATAGTAATTTTAATAGTAGTGTGTTTGTCATTATTTAAGTGTTGTTGCAAGATAAGATATCTATGGTCGTGGTGCATCGTCTTCCCAGTATCGTCTACACGTGTGTGTACTCACCTATATGTACTCACCTATATGTGCTTGCAGGATCGAGCATTGACTCTTGGATCCCGCCTTTCTAGCTATCGGTTGTTTACAGCAATGAATCCTGTCCCATTTCCCTATCATACCTAGTTTTAAAAGTATGAATAGTATTTGCTTCCACAACCTGTTCCCCAAGTGCATTCCATTTTTCTACTACTCTCACGCTAAAAGAAAACTTCCTAACATCTCTGTGACTCATCTGAGTTTCCAGTTTCCAC
>NC_091172.1:28322208-28344708 GCF_040958095.1 Procambarus clarkii
CAACAATCATAGGTAAATTCAAGACACTATCACCATTGGCACTGAAATCCTGCCATCAGAGGCTGGTAAATCACTGGTAAATCATCCCTTTGATCCTAGGAGCTAGGTTGTTGTTGTTGTTTAAGAATCGCTACCTGGAACAAAAAGTTCCAAGTAGCACGGGCTATGGTGAGCCCGTAAAGGAGCTAGGTATTGACTTTATCTTTAGGGGGAAAAGAAGACAATTTGGCACAGAAGGCTAAATGGCTGTTTGCAATTCTCTGTCTACAGCTCCTAAAGTTTCTTAAGAAATAGGGAAAGCTTTGATTAAGCAGTGAAACTTCAGTAAGCTGTGATTAAGCTTTGATTAAGCAGTGAAACTTCAGTAAGCTGTGATTAAGCTTTGATTAAGCAGTGAAACTTCAGTAAGCTGTGATTAAGCTTTGATTAAGCAGTGAAACTTCAGTAAGCTGTGATTAAGCTTTGATTAAGCAGTGAAACTTCAGTAAGCTGTGATTAAGCTTTGATTAAGCAGTGAAACTTCAAGCTATGGTCACCGATTCTAGTTCTGTTACATGTGATGGGGCGACGCTTAGGAGAACAACCATATCTTGAGGTTATCTTGAGATGATGTCGGGGCTTTAGTGTCCCCAGCGGCCCGGTCCTCGACCAGGCCTCCACCCCCAGGAAGCAGCCCGTGACAGCTGACTAACACCCAGGTACCTATTTTACTGCTAGGTAACCATGATCTAACCAGCAACAAAAGCTTAGCCACAGGCTACACTTGGTATCCCAATACCCAAAATATTTCAAAGTAACAGGTCCCTCTTGTGAATTTTTTTTACAATTATTAGATGCCTCTAACAAATGCCAAAGAGCAACAACAACAACAGCCCCATGCCACAGCTGTTGTATCTTTAATACAATACATTGGTTATTTAAGTGCATAATGTATTATATTTCTAGTTATCTTGTTAATATCATTACATAAGACCCAATATTGGTTTATTATTAAACCAAATAGTCAGATAAATATTTAACCTTTACGTAAAGAATTAGGTAAAGAATAGTAAACTTTACTACTTTAGTGCCTTCTACTTCTTTAGTGCGTTCTACTTTAGTGCCTTCTGGGAGGCACTAAAGTAGAATGGGTACTTATAGATTCTATAGAAACAGGAAAGTTGGCAGAAATCTTGTAGTAAAGTAGATCCCATTAACCGCAAGATTGTTCTTAATAAAGCCATAAATGAACTAATTTCATTAAATTAGTTAGTAATTTAGTTGAATGGGTTAGTAATTCTGCTCAACCCACAGTTCCCAGGAGCCAGCGGGGCCAGATTCACGAAGCGGTTACGCAAGTACTTACGAACTAGGGGGGGGGGCAGATTCACGAAGAAGTTACACAAGCACTTACGAACTTGAACATCTTTTCTCAATCTTTGGCGGCTTTGTTTACAATGATCAAACAGTTAATGAGCTCCGAAGCACCAGGAGGCTGTTTATAACAATAACAACAGTTGATTGGCAAGTTTTCATGCTTGTAAACTATTTATATAAATGTAACCAAAGCCGTCAAAAATTGAGGAAAGATGTACACGTTCGTAAGAGCTTGCGTAACTGCTTCGTGAATCTGGGACCTGGGCACGCGTTATATTCAGAGGTTCCAGCATCTCTTAAGGGGGGGGGGGGATACGCACCATTTCCAGTTTCGAGACGAAAAACTGGAAAAACTGGAAAAATTTCAGTGGCATGCCACTAGGCTAGTCCCGGAACTAAGAGGCATGAGTTACGAGGAAAGGCTGAGGGAACACCTGCACCTCACGTCGCTGGAAGACAGAAGAGCTCGGGGGAGACATGATCACCATATACAAGATTCTCAAAGGGGAATTGGCAGGGTAGACAAGGATGGATTATTTAACACGGGTGGTACACTCACAAGGGGACACAGGTGGAAGCTGAGTACCCAAATGAGCCACAGGGATATTAGAAAGAACTTTTTAATTGTCAGAGTAGTTAACAGATGGAATGCATTAGGCAGTGATGTGGTGGAGGCTGACTCCATACACAGTTTCAAATGTAGATATGATAGAGCCCAATAGGCTCAGGAATCTGTACACCTGTTGATTGACAGTTGAGAGGCGGGACCAAGGTAATTCTTCTTTATTTTCATTCAAGCAGTACAGTGATGCAGTAATGTTCTATATTATATATATTATATATTATATATATATATATATATATATATATATATATATATATATATATATATATATATATATATATATATATATATATATATATATTTTTTTTTTCTTTTCCCAAGAATCAAGTTGATTTAGAATACACAAACAAATCATACGTGATTTGTTTGGTACATAAAAAAAATACATAAAAAAAACAATCAATAAAAACACAGTTTTTTTAGCAGAAAGATAAAAAAAAAATATCCATTCCAAGACTTGCAACAATCTGGAAGAATTCCATCGGTCATAGAGGCAAGAAAACACGAAAGATGCTGACGCAAAATACTAAGTTGTTTTGGGCAGTGAGTGTGTGAGTGTGTGTACATTAGCATAAATTGAGACGCCACCAAATAGGGCGAGAATTGACGGCACGGAGGAATGAGGTTGACTGAAGTTCATAGAGGTGCATTCTGGGGCTGACTGCGCGAGATGGTAGTTGATTAAAGGATTGACTTTGGGGGTCGATGGGGATTGATTGGAGTTGACATGGGGGAAGGTGATGCGTTCTACTGCTGCTGCTGCCGATTGAGGACAAATCGACAAGTCGAGGCTCGCTGGCAGGGCCGTCACTTAGTAAATAATCACGTAAAAACTGGTTCGATGTCACCGGAGGTCGAAGCCTGGTCGCTGAGGTGTGGCGATCGCTGGAATGTGCCACGTCCCCCATCCCCTATTCCACCCCATCTTCAACCCACGTCTCTCCCCCCCCCCCTATCCCAAATTCCATAAATTTCCAAGACACGCCTCTAGCCCTCCCCTTGCTCCTACTCATCAACATGGCTACCGAGGCTCAATATACAACAGTTTTACATAAAAAGACAAAAGCGAGGATCAGATATGAAGTTATGACTTGAAGACTGGGCGAGGCTGACGTCTTGGGGGGGGGGAGGGAAGGAGGAACACACGGACGAAGGAGTAGAAGTAGGATGGAGATTAAGGAGGAAGAGGGAGATAAAGAAGGTGCAATGATGGTAGAATCAAGGGGGAATGTAGGAGACAAAACGGAGATTTAGAATGTAAACACAACTCAGGGGGCAGAGAGAGAGAGAGAGAGAGAGAGAGAGAGAGAGAGAGAGAGAGAGAGAGAGAGAGAGAGAGAGAGAGAGAGAGAGAGAGAGAGAGAGAGAGAGAGAAAGAGAGCGGGGGTGGGGGTTCAGCATGGAGGGGAGAGTGGGGGAGAGTAAAGAGTAGGGGGGAGAGCAGGACAAAGAGAACTTCCTACAGAACACACACACCAAGAGTGACCTCACACTGTCAATCTATCCTGAAGGTCACTTGCCGAAGCGGGCGGTAAGGCACTCCTGGGAAGTGGCACCTGTTCCGCCTTAGAAAACTCCCCTGTGTCTCCCTAGCAAGGGCAGGCGACGCCTCACCAAGCAACCTATGCTCAGGCTATGCTCAGGCTATGCTCAACCTATGCTTGTGCAAGCTGCGACCGACCGCAAAGAAGCCTTCGTCAGTTTCAACGGACTGTGTAACCTGCTTGATACCTGCTTGATGGGGTTTTGGGAGGGCTTCTACTCCCCAAGGCTTGACTTGTGAGAGCTTGGTCCAACAGGCTGTTGCTTGGAGCAACCCGCAAAAAAAAGCTATAATTTAACAAATGCAAATTTATACTAATGAAATTATAATTTTGGGTAGTTTCGCGTAGGTCAGGTTAGGCCTAAAATGGGTTAGGTTAGGCCTACTATAGGTTAGGTTAGGCCTAAGATAGGCCAGGTTAGGTATTTTAGCTCTGTTGGCAATTATTGGCATTTGCAGTATGTGGGTGAAGCATTTACAGAGGCCCTATTCGAACACAGGAAGAGAGAGTGAACCGCTATTCGAGAAAAGTTCGAACATAATCGGTTGCCAGTCGTTGGGTGAAGTGGTGTTCAGTCATAAACAGTGGGGTTTTGCTGTTGGTGTAACGAGCATATGACCATTGTTGATGAGGACGGGCTGGATGATTAGACCTAAGTGGAGTCACGGAGAAGTGCGGAGCGAAAGTCCCGTCCCCCCCCCCCCCCGGAAGGTTGGATGGTTTAAAATGTCAAGAAAATTTCGTTTTGACGACACACAAGACCATTATAAGAACGACAACCACGTTTCGTGTCTAGAGAACACGAAAAAATTGCCACCGTTCTCACATCTCCACGAACCACACTGCTTACAATACGTCTATCACCATCACCACCAGTACCGTCACCACCATCACCGCACCATCAACAATCATACACGGACGCCTCTGAACACCAACGCCACTACAAAACACACACACGACAATCACAACGGACAATCATCAACGCCTTCATCCTCAAAAACAATCATCTCCAACACCCATCACCACCACCATTACCCTGAGCACCAAAGGTACGTCACCGAACGTCTTGACCTTTGGTGACGTGTTGACATCACCAGACGTCAGCACCACACACCTCACCCCATCAAAAACTGGTGTCCAAGAGGGAGAAGCAAGCTGCGATAACTGGGGAAAACATTGACTTGGGTAAAGGAGTACCTGAAGGACTGACTACAAGTAGTCACAGTCAGAGAGATCTCCAGCTGGAGGAAAGGAATAAGTGGGGTCCCACAAGGCTCAGTCCTGGGGCTGCTGCTGCTGTTCTTATGTGAATCTCACTCTCTATCTAACCCGAGGGAGTGAGTTCGAACATGCCAGTGTTTGCAGATAACACAAAGCTTATGAGGAATGTAAAAACAGAGGAGGACTATAGAAAGTTATAGCAGTACCCAGACAAACTCCAGTAGCGACCAAACAATTGGTTGCTGGAATTCAATCTCAACAAGTGTAAGGTAATGAAGATGGGAAAGGGAGGGAGAGGAGACTAAAAGGGTTCCCCTCCCCCCTTTTACAGGAAAGCAACTACAGGAATCGGAAAGAAAGATGTCACAGAATTTTAAAAAATTCCAACACTAACACCGGAGGAACACACACAAACAGGGTAACATCAGCGGCGTATGAGACGTTGGGAAACATTACAACCATGATTTAGAAACCTAAATTAGGACTCCTGCAAGGCAATCTGCACAACATTGATTAGATCAATACTGGAGTATTGATCTAACAATACTGATCAATACTGGAGTATTGATCTAACAATACTGATCAACACTGGAGTATTGATCTAACAATACTGATCAATACTGGAGTATTGATCTAACAATACTGATCAATACTGGAGTATTGATCTAACAATACTGATCAATACTGGAGTATTGATCTAACAATACTGATGTATTGATCTAACAATACTGATGTATTGATCTAACAAAACTGATCAATACTAGAGTATTGATCTAACAATACTGATCAATACTGGAGTATTGATTTAACAATACGGATCAATACTGGAGTATTGATCTAACAGGTAGAGATATTACTCCAATACTGGAGGAACAAGGGCGCCTGACAGCTAGGTGGACAGCGCTTCGGATTCGTAGTCCTGAGGTCCCGGGTTCGAACCCCGGTGGAGGCGGAGACAAATGGCCAAAATGTTTCTTTCCACCCTGATGCCCCCTGTTACCTAGCAGTAAATAGGTATATGGGAGTTAGACAACTGCTACGGACTGCTTCATGGGGGGGGGGGGGTAACAAAAAGGAGGCCTGATCGAGGACCGGGCCGCGGGGACGCTAAGTCCCGAAATCATCTCAAGATAACCTCGAGTACGCAGCACCGGCGTGGAATCCGCATCCTGTAAAGCATAAAACCAAAGTTGAAGAAACTTGCAACAAGACTGATGCCAGAGCTAAGAGGGTACAGTCATGAGAATCGGCTAATGGAACCAGACCTCACAACCCTAGAGTAGATATGATGACGACATACAAGATACTAAGGGGGGAATACACAAGGACAGCCTCCTTAAAACAGAGAGAAAGTAAAGGAGAACCTATGTGACTACTGGAAACACAAATGAGCCGAAGGAATGTCAAGAAATACTCGTCCCCCAGTACAGTGATCAACAAGAAATGAACTACACTGAAAGAAGAAGTTATGGAAGCCACCTCCATCCACAACTTTAAGACCTGGACCCGAATTCAGGAAGCAGTTACGCAAGCACTTACGAACGTGTACATCTTTCCACGATCTTTGACGGCTTTGGTTACAAGTATTAAACAGTTTATAAGCATGAAAACTTCCCAATCAACTGTTGTTATTGTTATAAACAGTCTCCTGGTGCTTCGGAGCTCATTAACTGTTTAATAATTGTAAACAAAGCCGCCAAAGATTGAAAAAAGATGTACAGGTTCGTGAGTGCTTGCGTAACTGCTTCGTGAATCCGGGTCCAGATTCGACAAAGACCTCAGATATCAGAACAGTTAAATTACACTCCACGTACAACAAGAGCTAAAGATCACTCCCCAGTGGACACTGATGCTAAATATACTACCACACCACACCAGAACACCACCACTACAACACCACCGCCACACCACACCAGAACACCACCACCACAACACCACCACCACACCAGAACACCATCAGAACACCACCACCACACCACCATCACAACACCACCACCACACCACACCAGAACACCACCACTACAACACCACCGCCACACCACACCAGAACACCACCACCACAACACCACCACCACACCACACCAGAACACCACCACCACAGCAATACCACCACTACACCACACCACACCACCACTACCACCACACCACACCAGAACACCACCACCACCACAGCAACACCACCACAGTAACACCACAACACCACCACGGGTAATTGCTGTAAATCAGATAAGCGGAGTGGAACTTCCCACACCTAGAACGCCCTCCCAGCTCTCTCCCAACTCTCTCATAGCCCTCTTCCATCCCCCACTCTCCCTCTCAGCTCTCTCCCAGCTCCCCCAACTCTCTCACCCCCTCTCCCACCCCTCTTCCATCCCCCCTCCCTCCACTCTCACCTGTTTCTTCCACATTCCTCTCCTCTCTCTTAAATACCCTTCCTCCCCACCCCACCCCCCCTTACAAACAAGCTCCCCCTCTCCCCCCCTCCCCTTCAACTACCGCCCCTCCCATCAATCACCCCCCCCTTCCCCTCCTCACAAGGCTCAAAGGGCGCCCAACCCAACATTCTTTTAACTCTCAAGACAAAAGCATTTTCTCGTGCCAGACTTCCAAGAGAGAATTAATGGTCTCACAGTCGCCTCCCACCGTCTTATAAGGCATCTTGGGAATGCAAATAATAGGAAAAAAGACGAAGAAAAAAACCTGAATTAAGGTGTTACACATTGCCAAGGTTTCGCTTTGTGATCGTGCATAGACACACAGATGTCTTACGTTTTGGAAACATAGACGATATGAAGACACTGCAGGCGCTGTGACATCACTATTCACCTCCCAGATGAGGTGGTTTCTCTGGGTGTGTCGTAACGGCAGCGGGTGTGTACTACAGGAGGCTGGTGTGTACACATGTGCACAGTAGTGTAGATAAAATACGCTGCTCCGGGTTCAAGTGCTTCGTTGTTCCGGACGTTGTATCCGGAGCACGCGGGTGCTATAGTGCGTACGGGTGCACTGTAGCGTTCTATCTCTCCAACACTCGAATACCTTACAGTTAAGACTTCCGCATGCCACGTGGTTTTGTTTACAAATAAGGCACGTGCTGATGTTTACAAGTAAGGCGCGTGCTGATGTTTACAAATAAGGCACGTGTTTCGGTTTACAAACAAGGCACGTGCTTCAGTTTACAAACAAGACACGTGCTTCTGTTTACAAACAAGACACGTGCTTCTGTTTACAAACAAGACACGTGCTTCTGTTTACAAACAAGACACGTGCTTCTGTTTACAAACAAGACACGTGTTCCAGTTTACAAACAAGACACGTGCATCTGTTTACAAACAAGACACGTGCATCTGTTTACAAACAAGACACGTGCTTCAGTTTCCAAATAAAGCACGTGCTTCCGTTTACAAACAAGGCACGTGCTTCAGTTCACCAACAAGACACGTGCTCCAGTTTACAAACAAGGCACGTGCTTCTGTTTACAAACAAGGCACGTGCTTCAGTTTGCAAACAAGACACGTGCTTCTGTTTACAAATAAAGCACGTGCTTCTGTTTACAAACAAGGCACGTGCTTCAGTTTCAAGACACGTGCTTCTGTTTACAAATAAAGCACGTGCTTCTGTTTACAAACAAGGCCCGTGCTTCTGTTTACAAACAAGACACGTGCTTCTGTTTACAAACAAGGCACGTGCTTCTGTTTACAAACAAGACACGTGCTTCTGTTTACAAATAAAGCACGTGCTTCTGTTTACAAATAAAGCACGTGCTTCTGTTTACAAATAAAGCACGTGCTTCTGTTTACAAATAAAGCACGTGCTTCTGTTTACAAACAAGACACGTGCTTCTGTTTACAAATAAAGCACGTGCTTCTGTTTACAAATAAAGCACGTGCTTCTGTTTACAAATAAAGCACGTGCTTCTGTTTACAAATAAAGCACGTGCTTCTGTTTACAAATAAAGCACGTGCTTCTGTTTACAAACAAGGCACGTGCTTCTGTTTACAAACAAGACACGTGCTTCTGTTTACAAATAAAGCACGTGCTTCTGTTTACAAATAAGGCATGCAGAATACACCACGTGCCGCTGCTACTAAGCAAGGGCGAACAACTACACGTAATGACCGCCCGCAACACCCACCCACTGCCTGCTTCCGTTCGTGCAAGACCATTAGCTTGCAATAAGATAAACACCGATTGCATCACTCAGCAACATGTTGCTATTCACCCCCAGCTGTCAACAGCGGCACCAGCTGACGTGAGTGCCCAGCACGCTCTCCTGGGGGCGCCCCCCTCTGTACACACGAGGGATCAGCTAGGATCAGATAATAAGCAGATTGCAATGCAGACACGTGGTTTTGTTTGCAACTAAAGACACTGAGGATAAGTGTCGACGAAGACACTGCATGGAACATGTTCAATACTTGCTCTAGATGCTGTTACACACACACACACACACACACACACACACACACACACACACACACGAGGGGTGTTGGCAAACTCGTTTTTTTTCAATTGTGGCCGTGAATGCAATTACATTTTTTGTCGAGAAATGCCAGAGTGGCGTGAATGCAAGAATTATATGCAGGCGCCTCCTGGACCCCTTTTCTTATCCTTGCTCTATTTTTAGTGAGAGTGGGAGAGGGAGGGGAGGGAAGTTTGAAGGGGGGAGGGGGGGGATTGGTAGGAGGAGGGAGGGAGGGAGGGAAGAGGTTGTAGGGAGAGGGAGGTGGAGGGGTTGTATGTTTATTAGGTGTTAAGATCTAAATAGCCAAGGTCGTCCAATCTTCCCCCTCCCCAACCCCCTCCCATCCTGTAATCCCGCACCAGTACACCGCGGGGTTAAGGCTCCTAAAGCTCGGGTTTCCGTCCGGCCGGGCTGGGTGGGTGGATTCGCGAGATCACACAAGTTCGATCCCCCAATTCCCCCCTTAACCCCCCCCCCCCCCCACTTCCCACCATCCTCTCGCATTCCTCCGAGGAACGGTACACGCCGCCGGCTTTTCACGCCTGTCTGTGTGCGGTACGTGCTGGGTACGTTTGCGCTACATTCGTAACAAGTCCATTCTAATAATTTATTAATTATAAACGGGGTACACTGGTAGAGTGAGAGGTACGGCTGTGGTACAGTACCCCTCCGGTGCCCAAACGGTTTATATGATCTTAAAATGATTAATCGGTAACGATGTGAATTAGGCAACAATAACAATTAACATTTTTACAATTTAAAAAAAGTGAATAAATAGTAATACAAATAAAATGCCAATTATACAATGATGTTACATACTGAAGGTGAAGGAAAGACCAGATTTATTTGTTGTATTAACAATAAATAAATTGTTGGTTGTATTAACAACCAACAATTTTCGATGTAACCTATACATCCTTTCTCAAGGTGCTGTATACCTGTATACCATGGTGTATGGTGCTGTATACCTGTATACCATGGTGTATGGTGTATGGTGCTGTATACCTGTATACCATGGTGTATGGTGTATGGTGCTGTATACCTGTATACCATGGTGTATGGTGTATGGTGCTGTATACCTGTATACCATGGTGTATGGTGCTGTGTACCATGTTCTCATTGTATATACAGTGCGGGATACTTGAATGGTGGGAGGAGGAATATCAGTGACAGGTAGACTGGATTCAAAAGGAATATACCTTGGTCATACCTTGAAGGGAGCCGGTCGGCCGAGCGGACAGCACATTGGACTTGTGATCCTGTGGTCCCGGGTTCGATCCCGGGCGCCGGCGGGAAACAATGGGCAGAGTTTGTTTCACCCTATGCCCCTGTTACCTAGCAGTAAAATAGGTACCTGGGTGTTAGTCAGCTGTCACGGGCTGCTTCCTGGGAGTGGAGGCCTGGTCGAGGACCGGGCCGCGGGGACACTAAACCCCCGAAATCATCTCAAGATAACCTCAAGAAGATCATATACCTCATCAACACAAGAGTAAGGCAGCAGTGGTAATACAAGTCCCCATCTCGCAGGATGGTTAGTCATACAGAGCCATGTGTTTAGTAGCCGGCACTGGCAAATTTTGGGTATACTGTGAGGATATCTTCAAGAACACGAGAGTGAATAAAGTAATTGCAAAGCTCCAGGTACCTCATGCCAACTGGTCTGAAAGGTCTAATAACTGGGCATTCAGTGATGTAGTGCGGGAGATCGTGCCGTAGTTCCTGCTCACAGAGTTTGCAACTGGAGTGCTCAGGATTGGGAGATCCGTCACCTGCAGCCACCTGCCACAGGTAACGGTAACCCAACCTGATCCTGGCAACCACTGTGTCGCACAGTCTAGTGAACGTTTTGTGCTGTCCATAGATATAGGTTTCAGATCTGAACAAATCATAACTTTTTATACTAGTGCTTTCATGTCGTTGGGAATCAGTAATTTCTTTCCTGTGCAACACACCTTATCAATGCACACTCTACGGGAATACGCTGCCAGTTTTCAATATCAACATTTCCCCCCCCCCCCACTCACCCCATCACTTGTATGGTCTCTCCTAAATGTGCTCAAGGGCTCAGCGATAGCTTGAGCCCTTTCTAACGATGTGACAAGCGTCCAATTTGTACGCACAATTTAGCTTACAGAAAATGTTAATTGTTAACATAACCCAATTACCTATTGATGCATAACCATGGGGCATGTTTTTTTTAATCCACTGTGAATTTTATATGTTATGATCATGTCCCATCTTATTCCTCGTCCTCTCTTCTTGTGTGGAGAGATCCACTTCCTCCGCGTAATCCCTAGCTATGGATATCACACTGAAGACGTAATCTCCAGCTCTTGATAAAATATTAAAATATTAAAATACAATCTCTAGCTCTGCATAAAATATTAAAAGACGTACACACACAAATCACAATAGCGTGACGCCTCAATGAACAAATCTACAAGGGGCCGTGACGAGGATTCGAACCTACGTCCGAGATCATCCCAGACGATTCTGGGAAGATCTCGCTTCCCGTCTGGGAAGATCTCGGACGCAAGTTCGAATCCTCGTCACGGCCCTTGTGGATTTGTTCATTAAAAGACGTAATTTCTGGATCTGAATAACCCCTTTGTAGACGTAACCTCCGGCTCTTGAGAGCTCGGAGATGAATTATCAGCAAGTTTCTGCTCCTTCAGGAGACAGAGATTCAAAGATGCTTGGCTAATTGGCAGGAAAATACAATATTATGAGAATGATGGGGAACTGATACAGTCGGCTGTCGCTTCTTGCTGTAGGTGGGACTGACGGCGTCCAGGATGGTGTTATAGTGATAGTGAATGGTATTGATGATGATAAGAGTGTTGAGGGAGATGATGCCGATAAAAGAGACGGCTATGATGATAATGATGGGTTATGGTGATCTCGATGATAATGATACTGACAGTGATGAGATTTACAATGAAGATGGCGGCGATGATAGTGATGATGGACTATATATAGATGGGTAAGTGTGATAGTGAGGGGTATGATGATTCGTTAGATGAGAGACGTTAGATAAAAGAAACGGCTATGATGATAATGATGGGTTATGGTGATCTCGATGATAATGATGCTGACAGTGATGAGATTTACAATGAAGATGGTGGCGATGATAGTGATGATGGACTATATATATATATGGGTGAGTGTGATAGTGAGGGGTATGATGATTCGTTAGATGATGATCGTCATATACCTGAGCATCAATCAATAGGTTTTTAGAGCATCAATCCTCAGACCTGGTTATCAATCCCCAACAGAACCTGGAGCCAGATTCACAAAGCAGTTACGCTAGTACTTACGAACCTGTACATCTTTCCTCAATCTTTGACGGCTTTGGTTACATTTATTAAACAGTTTACAAGCATGAAACTCTCCCAAACCGCTGCTGTTATTGTTATAAACAGCCTCCTGGTGCTTCGGAGCTCATTAACCAATAATTGTAAACAAAGCCGCCAAAGATTGAGAAAAGATGTACAGGTTCGTAAGTGCTTGCGTAACTCCTTTGTGAATCTGGCCTCTGAACAACAATCCTCATCAGGATCCGAGTATAATAATTAGTATGAATCCTCAACCACAGCTTCGTATCTTCCTTTGCAGATGATACACAAATCAACATGAACATTTCTTGTGCAGAAGAAACTGAAAACTACAAGCTGATATTATTGTATGGTCATGACTCCAGTACATTATTAGCCAGGGCTAACCTATCCTAATTAAGCCAGCTCCCATAACCTAACCTAACCTAACCTATCCTAATTAAGCCAGCTCCCATAACCTAACCTGACCTAACCTATCCTAATTAAGCCAGCTCCCATAACCTAACCTAACCTAATTAAGCCAGCTCCCATAACCTAACCTGACCTAACCTATCCTAATTAAGCCAGCTCCCATAACCTAACCTAACCTAACCTATCCTAATTAAGCCAGCTCCCATAACCTAACCTAACCTAACCTAACCTGCGCAGGAGATGAGTCACAATAACGTGGCTGACGTATGTTGACCAGACCACACGCTAGAAAGGGAAGGGACGACGACGTTTCGGTCCGTCCTGGACCATTCTCAAGTCGATGAAAATCAATCGCAGCATCATCGACTTGAGAATGGTCCAGGACGGACCGAAACGTCGTCGTCCCTTCACTTTCTAGTGTGTGGTCTGGTCAACTAACCTAACCTAACCAACCCACCTACCTACCTAATGCATAAGTTAAGGAACTTAGATACAACCCAATTTGCTTCATTCGTTGATAATTTCCTCAAGTGGTGCAAGTTAATGTAATTTTTTCTTCATATAAAGGCAATTTGACTTCGTAAAAGGTTGCAGATTTATAGAGTGACATCTACTTGCCAGATTTAAAGCAATATCATTTTGTTGGTTATTAACAAGCATCTTTCTGGACATTCACAATCCCCGATTCATTCTCGACAGCATCACTCACAATCGCAGCATCTGAGATGAAAATCCTCATACCTAAAGCCGTGACAGTTTCAGTCAGTGAGACATTCGCCAGAACTTCACCAGTTCAAAAAAGGGATAAAACCCACAAGGTCTTATCCCTACTGTGGATACCAAATACCAACACTAATAGTAACCACAAAACTCCAAATAACTGTCGGATTAAATTCCTCGTGTCTAATCCAACACCTACCAAAAAGGGAGTTGGGGCCGGCGACTTAGCATATCTAGCAAGATGGGTTCAGTTTTAGCTAAGCTAGCTCCTGACAGGCAATCCTCCAATGGATTCTAAGGATTCTAAATAGCCTTAGCTACGTAGCAAACCCAACCCAACCGAACACAACCTAACCCAAGCCTGGTTGATGCCTGGTTGATGGGGTTCTGGAAGTTCTTCTACTCCCCAAACCCGGTCCGAGGCCAGGTTTGGGGAGGGAAGCCAGTCCATCCTCTGCCTAAGAATGTATATATATATATATATACGGTGTTGACGGTCAGAAATCGGGCTTAGTGTTGTATGTACGAATTGGCCATACCACCACCCTGGGGGTACTCTTCACTACTCTTCTCTCCAGGGTGAGTCGGGGGCTCCACGAGAATCTGAGGCCAATGACTCGATAACTTCTATAATTTAATACTGGCTCTCGCCTCCTTCTACTTGACTCAAGCTCTCCTGAATTACTTAACAGCTTGCGACTCTGGACTCTGATAACCAGGTGGAGAAAAGAGAGAGAGAGAGAGAGAGAGAGAGAGAGAGAGAGAGAGAGAGAGAGAGAGAGAGAGAGAGAGAGAGAGAGAGAGAGAGAGAGAGAGAGAGAGAGAGCAATAGGGATGGGACACACAAAAAAAGAAGAGGGGAATGGAAGAGGAAGGGAAGAGGAAGGGGAAGAAGGGAGGGGGGGGGAGAAAATCAGAAGAGGGATGGAAGGAACAGAAGATAGATAGGAGGATGAAAGAGAAATATAGGAGGAACAAAATTGCCGATGGAACGGGCGAAAAGAAACAGAGAAGGACAAAGCGGCTGGGAGCAGCTGAGAAGAAAAGGAACCAAAGCAGAAATGAATGAAAGAAGGAAATATAGTAAAATGGGGAAGGAGAGAGGAACAATCCTAACAACAAAAAATATCCATAAACCACAATATTATATATATATATATATATATATATATATATATATATATATATATATATATATATATATATATATATATATATATATATATATATATATATAAAAGCCAAATTATGAATCAGGAAACGAAACTAAACAGCTGGAAATCCAATCAAGTGCCTGGAAGCGCCAGGTTTAAGGACCCTGATGTAAGGTTATTTACAAAGTTGTACGTCTGGGATGCTCTCGGACGCAGGTTCGAATCCTCGTCACGGCCCTTGTGGATTTGTTCATTGTACGCTTGTTTACAACCCAGACTGTACCAGAGCACCGTGGAAGAAAGAAAAAAAAAAGCATCGCCGTTGGTGGACCCCCCAAAAAGCCAGGAATTAATGAACTCAATCAACTAGCCAATGAGTCTGTAATGAGGCGCTTGAACCTTTAATTATAGGGTTGATGAAAGCAAAATCAGGTTAGTGAGTTTTATGACTAATTAATCAACTGGCTGGTCCGGTCATGTTGTTTAACGCTGGCCTCGTGAGGGCAACATGGCCGCCGCTGTCTCCCTGGGGCCAGATTCACGAAGCGGTTACCCAAGCACTTACGAACCTGTACATCTTTTTTCAATCTTTCACGGCTTTATTTACAATTATTAAACAGTTAATGAGCTCCGAAGCACCAGGAGGCTATTTATAACAATAACAACAGTTGATTGGGAGGTTTTCATGCTTGTAAACTGTTTAATAAATGTAACCAAAGCCGTCAAAGATTGAGGAAAGATGTACACGTTCGTAAGAACTTGCATAACTGCTTCGTGAATCTGTCTCTCTGAACACCTTTAATTAGGTGGAAACACCAGCAGGAACACATAAATAAGACGAGAAGGCAGCAGTGACTTAAGAATCATGGAGTGGAATTATCCGTGCTTTTCGGCTTTTCAAGACTGTACCTGAAAAAAATATATATACAAACATGCATACACACACACACACTAGGGTTGATATATGCCCTAAGACGTAGATATCGTGCCCAGGCTGGGTGGGAATTGGCAATCACGGTATAGCAGAACTTAAACTGGAAGTCTCAGTGCAACTATAGCATTGCAACCATTGTAGCATTGCAACCTTGCAAGGAGCCACCATGCATCCCAGGGGGGAGCCTTCCAGCCAGCAGCCAGTGTTGTTACTGGCGTGAACCAGCGACAACAGCCGCCGGTATTCGGGGAATTCAATTTGAACATCACATTCGGGCTGTGTGAAGCGGAAAGCCCGCTGCGTGCTGGACGTAAATATATATATATATATATATATATATATATATATATATATATATATATATATATATATATATATATACCAAGCAAATACAGAACATTCGTAAAAACGTTTGTCTAACGTTCTGATAACGTTAAAAAAACGTTGGAGTGGGGTGGGGTTACGTTGTGTTTGTTGGGTATATATATAACAACTCAAGTTTGCGAAGAGAACTCGGAGAACAATCTCCAATAGCAAGTGGAGAAAAAAGACTAGTGTTTACACAGAATCATTAATGGTTTACCCGAAGAGCAAACTATCAACATGCATATTTTATATCAATATTGTATATCTCCACCGGTGGTGGGACAGCAGGGGTTGTATGATGATGTTCCTCCCCACCACTGCCTTCACCAGTGGTGGGGAGGAACTACACCAGTGGTGGGGAGGAACTACACCAGTAAGTGGTACCGTTGGATAAATACCTAACATTATACATGGATAATTAGGTGAATTAGAACAACTCCCCCACCTCCCTCCAACCTTGGATGAGGTGCAAATATTCCCTTCCCCAAGATACGTGGGTAACAAGTCTACCCACTTCCCACACCTCCAGATAATTAAGGCAGGTCTTCCCTCTCAATGCGCCGAAAGGCAGCATTGTACACAATACTATTAAATTATATACAGTCAGCATTATATACACGAAGTTTTAGTTAGTTAAAACACAAGTCCGATAAGAAACACTGCTATCTACCTATACCCACCTACTTACCAACTTATCATCTACCTATTGCCTGTATCATCTACCTATTTCATGTATCATCTACCTACTGCATGTATACTAGACCTTACCAGCTCATCACGTGACAGGTTGAACAGTGACAAGAGAACAGTGAGCAGGTGTTATACCGTCTAGTGTTATATTACAGAACGTTCGCAAGTCCTAAGATATCAATCTGGATGCCAATACCAGAGTGAAAAGACGCGAGAAGGGGAAGACGTGGAAGGAGTCGGATTCACCGTCGATTTGTTCAAGAACGTGCGTCTGACAGCGACAGAAACAAAACAATTCTGACCATCCTGAAACTCGGGACATTGGTAGATGTGTGTCTCTAAGTAGGTAGATGACGAGCGAAAATCTTTCCCGAAATCTATCTGGTGTAAGGAGCGTAAAGGAACTGAACAATGTTGCGAAGTCTAGCATTATAGAGTGAACTTGTTGGTTCTCGAACTCCCAACGACTTGGTGAACACCTGGAGCCGGATTCACGAAGCATTCAAGTACTTACGAACGTGTACATCTTTCCTCAATCTTTTGACGGCTTTGGTTACATTTATTAAACAGTTTACAAGCATGAAAACTTCCCAATCATCTGTTGTTATTGTTATAAACAGCCTCCTGGTGCTTCGGAGCTCATTAGCCGTTTAATGTTTGTAAACAAACCCGCCAAAGATTGAGAAAAGATGTGCAGGTTCGTAAGTGCTCGCGTAACTGCTTCGTGAATCTGTGTCCTTACTGCCTGCTCAGCCAGTGACTCTACAAGAATCCTATTCGTTTGCTCGGGACTACCAAAGCATAGGTTCGAATTGCAGGCGATAAGTCACAATAACATGGCCAGTATGTTGACCAGACCACACACTAGAAGGTGAAGGGATGACGACGTTTCGGTCCGTCCTGGACCATTCTCAATCGACTTGAGAATGGTCCAGGACGGACCGAAACGTCGTCGTCCCTTTACCTTCTAGTGTGTGGTCTGGTCAACATAGGTTCGAATTATCCTCACGGCTCCATCTGATTGTAGAAGGTCTTGGTGGTGGGTGTTAGGAGACCTTGGTGGTGGTGTTAGGAGACCTTGGTGGTGGTGTTAGGAAGATAAGGGGGTTTGGGAACAACCAACATATCTCACTGATAAGGTGGGAACGTGGTAAAGGGGAGATATGACTGGCTTGAAGACACGGAGTGTGGAACGAGTGTGGGTGGTGGGGGGGGGGGGGACAGGCGTAAGATGAGACTGAGAAGAGCATCAGACGGCACTATGCCTCGCCAACAAAGCCCGCTATTCTTGCCCCAGCGTGAAGGCTGTGTGTGACGTCCTTAAGAACCTCCCTGGGCCCGCGTATCTATCTATCTATCGGTCCGTGTGTGTGTGTGTGTGTGTGTGTGTGTGTGTGTGTGTGTGTGTGTGTGTGTGTGTGTGTGTGTGTGTGTGTGTGTGTGTGTGTGTGTGGGCTGGCGGATGAACACACTTTCGCAATGTTGTCAAGTGGTGAGCGCCACGGTGGCCATGAGAATGAGGATATTGTTGATCCTTTGCCACCCATGACTGCCTGCATCTCTCTCTGTCTGTCTCGTGATGGGTGAGTGGCTGTCAGTCAGTCAGTCAGTCAGTCAGTCAACAGCGGACTTAGCGAGCAATGAGTCAGTTGTGTCGGTGGACTGGTCAGTGGTGGAAGTCCGTCGAGGGAGTTAGAGTCACTATAACACGGGCCGGAACGATATACTATATACACCACAACACTTCAACTCACCATGGTCTAACGTAGGTGTAGCCGGATGTGAAGAATCCCTCTCTCTGTCTCTCTCTCCCTCTCTCTCTCTCCCCCTCTCTCTCTCTCTCTCTCTCTCTCTCTCTCTCCCTCTCTCTCTCTCTCTCTCTCTCTCTCTCTCTCTCTCTCTCTCTCTCTGCCAATACTTTACCAATACATTATGGGGTTTCCAATATTCTTTAACTTCCTTGTAATTTTGGTGGGTATAGTTGGGTGTCTTGCTTGACTTCTTGCTATCTTCTTGTCGTGTTACTTAGGAATGTGGTCGTCGCCACAGGTCAGTCCTGTCCCGGACGACCGCTGACGTGGGGGTGTAAGGAGGGGGAAGTTCGAGGGTTAGTGAATTCAACCAAGCCTATACTATCCAATCTAACCTAATGAACGCTCATATGGGGGTCGTGTGTGTGTGTGTGTGTGTGTGTGTGTGTGTGTGTGTGTGTGTGTGTGTGTGTGTGTGTGTGTGTGTGTGTGTGTGTGTGTGTGTGTTGTGGGAGCCAGGGGGGGGGGGGAAACTGATAGCCAATAGCCGATAGCCACCATTTTGGCCTCGGATTCTGGATGACAGACCAACTTAAGGGTCAGAAGTTCTCACTCTATGGTAGAACTTCATGCTTACCAAGTTCCACACTTACGATAAACGTTCCTGTTCACCTTAGATGTCTAAATTTAAAGTGAAATTTCCCAATGAAAAAAAAATAATAATCAGTGGCTAAGAAGCTCTATATAGACGATTTGAAAATGTTGACAAGTTTCCACATATGACCAAAAGGTTCCATTTTAGAAATTGCCACTCACGTTCCCACCTGTGGCAGGTGTTTCCCAGAGGTAGCATCTCAACCAAAAACTTCCCATCACAAACCACTAAGGAGGAACAAAGAAAATACCACCGACGCCTCAGTAGATTTCACCCTTCTTCTACTCCCTCAGAAGGCGGCGTGTCGCGTCTCTGTGTGGCAGTGGAGGAGGAGGAGGCTATCACCTGCTGATAGGAATTCCAATCAGGAGAAAATTGACTGAAAACGGACCAAGAAGGACACACAAAGAAGAGAGGGGGGAAAAAAGGCGGGAAAAATAGACTTGCCTGTATCGGAGTGTTGATCGGTGTGATGGAGTGGTGCATCCACCTCGAACGCTGATTGGCCGGGATGATGCTGGGGGACGGCGATGATTGGCTCAGCCCTCACGCTGCCATCTGTCGGTGGGTCCGCCAACCTTCTCTGGGAATAGTCTTCTTCGTCGACTTCTTCTTCTGCAAGATAACAAGAGAAGATCGACGATTAGACGCAAGAAATTCTATTTTCCTTGCGGCGAGTAAACCAAAAAAAAAAACAATTCGTAGTATCTAGAAAGACCCTCTCCACCAGAATAAAATTACGTGCGAAAAACACTACCACCAACGCTACCACCAACTAGCGGGGACACTAAAAAGCCCCGAAATCATCTCAAGATAACCTCAAGATAACCACAATGGCTCCGGAAAGAATCGTCGACGTTGCAAAATCATATCATCTGCAGACCAGAAAATCAACTTTGGAGTTTGTGGAGGAGCGGTGTGTGTGTAGGCCGTCACGTCATCTATTACCGCCTGTTGGGGGCGCCATTCATTATCTCTGGGCAGCTGAGTCCTGTTTTTACGGACAGAAAACCCACACAGTGATAACTACGCGAGATGGACGCGATATTGTCAGGCGCCCACCGAGTAATCTCTGCCTCTCGTACGCACGCACACGCATATACACACACACACGCGCACGTAATACAAGGGACAGATAAACATGCACACAAACACGCACGCACAATATAAGATACAGATAAATAAACACCCACACACACACACACACACACACACACACACACACACACACACACACACACACACACACACACACACACACACACACACTACATCAGTGAGATGAGTAGCACTGACTGAACACGACGCAGGGGACTGAGCTATTAAGCAAGACGATGACCTGGCCACACTGAAGAAGGAACAGTGGAGACATGATGACAACATACACGACTCTAAGGAGAAATTAGCAAAGGCAGAGTTACAAAGATATCAGAAACAAAAATCAGCAAATAATTGGAATGGATTAAATGAGGAATAATTCAATAAACAATTTTAAACATAATTATCAAAAAGCTCCTGAGTCCGCCTCCTTGTAGACGCACGCAGACGGGTAGACGCACTCACTCACCCACCTCCATGTCCTTCCTCCCCCCCCCACCCACACCATAATATGTATGGAATACATGTCCCAGCTCAATGTCAGCGGTTGCGAGGATGGGCTGGCAAGTGAGGGTGGGCATGAGGGTTGAGACAGAGGGGGGTCCAGCCTCCCTGGCCGCTGTCAACCATCGTCCAAGCGACTCCCTGCTCCCAGGAGAGAAATTTGGCCCCCTCCGGTAGTTTGACCTAACCTACAGCCTCTCCACAACATGGGCCACGAGCGGTTATTATTAAATTCCTTGTACTTGTCCATGTGTCACTGTCGGGGGGACACAGCGAGGCTCACCCTGAGTCACTACCTTTATGTATTCTCTATGTATCCTTAAATTTCTAAGTTTTGCTCAGAGGGGCGAGTTTATCGAGCAGCGCCACTCATCCTGTGAGTGGACACACCGCCATAGTGACAGTATTGGGCAGTGTCACTCATCCTGTGAGTGGACACACCGCCATAGTGACAGTATTGGGCAGTGTCACTCATCCTGTGAGTGGACACACCGCCATAGTGACAGTATTGGGCAGTGTCACTCATCCTGTGAGTGGACACACCGCCATAGCAGCATGTACAACACTCCCCAATAGGAAGAAAACCCGCTGGGTTGTTCATCCTCTCACTTATACCCCCAAGGACACAGCTGGAACTTGTTCCAATGAGCCCTCCACGTGTCCTCTGTGAGCCCCCCTTCATATACCCTTCATGTATCTTCACGTGTCCCATACGAGTCCTTCATGCACCCCCCCCTCCTCCCTCACAATGCATGTGTGTCCACTTGCAACTCCCTCTGCAACATTCTATCACTTGCAACTCCACCAACATTCGTCACGGTGTGGTTGCAACAGTGTGTCAAGCAAGCACCCACGATGCACGGAGCAACCGTGGCAGCGGCTTCTGGTGTTTTGTAATCACACAGCGAAACTAATTCAGCAACAGCATGCAACTTAAGTGTGTCTGATGAGAGAGTATATCCCACCCAAGTTCTAAAAAGTTGACAGGTGGGTTAATTGGGTAGGTGGACAGGTGGGTAGATGGGCAGGTGGGTAGGTGGGCAGGTGGGTAGATGGGCAGGTGGGCAGGTGGGTAGATGGGCAGGTGGGTAGATGGGCAGGTGGGTAGATGGGCAGGTGGGGGTAGATGGGCATACTGAACTAGGCGAGTTAGTGGTGGTTGAGCTCCTGTTTAACAGGAACAGGTTTAAACAGCTCCTGTTTACACGTCATTGATGTTCAACAAAGTCCTCTTGTACCAATGTTTCTCACTTGGAACAGAACCTCTTTATCCGCTATGGTATCTCATACGTTGTAATCATGTCCAAACTATTCCCTCTTTTCCTCCTATGGGGAAAGGGGGGGGGGGGAGGGAAGGTTGTGTTAGAGTCCCTTAATACTTCAACATGTTTGTATATACTTCACGTGTATACTTCATCATACATGTATACTTCATGTTGTCTAGAAATTATGAATATAAAATATAGTAACACATTCCCTATATACCTTACTACACTTGCTCACACCAGTGTAGAAAGTGTACCGCCGGCGCCTGAAATACAACAGTGGGGTGTGTGTGTGTACTCACCTAGTTGTGCTTACAGGGGTTGAGTTCTGGCTCTTTGGTCCCGCCTCTCAACTGTCAATCAACTTGTGTACAGATTCCTGAATCTATTGGGCTCTATCATA
>NC_091172.1:28349708-28404708 GCF_040958095.1 Procambarus clarkii
TCTACTGCCTTTAACAAGTAGTAGTTACCTATACCACCTACTCTCGTTAACAAGCCGTTGGCTGCACCGTTACCTAAGTCAACAAGCAATTAGCCATTCCCTTAATGCCCAGTTACAAAGGCGAACACAGAACGGAACAAGGTGTAAGCACAGTTACGTCTTCATCTTCTCGTGGAGGGTAGATGAGAACGAGGAAGAGGAAGAAATATAAACGGGAAACTAACTGGAGGAAAGAAACAGATGGAAAGAAGCAGGAAGAAAGGATAAAGAATAAACAAGAGGCGAGAACCAAACAAATACGTAAATATCGATGAAGAAGAACATGGAAACTAATGGAATAGGAGCAACTAGCCAAGACAAAACTATTGGAACCTCCGTGTTGAAAAGGTCTGTACCGCAAGGTGCACAGCTGACCTCCACATCACCGCCTTACTGTCACATGCAACAATGCACAGCACTCCATTACCCTTCCAAGACGTCACTACAATAGTTAAAGAGTTGCAACCACAGAAAAAAATACTTTGTCTCTATAGTAGCAAGTCTTTCCGAGTGTGTGAAGCTTTTGTGGTTCTTGCCCCTTTGGCAGACCAAAAGGCTCTAACTACCTCTCTACTACCTTCCTTCCGTCATAACTATCTTCATACTACCTCTCTCTCGCCATAACTACCCCTCTGTTGACTGCCAGTTTTCGTCAAGAATAACCACCTCCCTCCCGTTTCTTACTGACTTGCTGCCTCTCTGGGCAGCTTCCAGACTCCCTGCAAAGAGAGGAAGGAGGAGAGGAAGGAGAAGATGCAGGGACAAAGAAATAAATCACCGTAGAATAACGAGAGAAAATAAATCAGGAAGACGCACGTCAAAACCGTGAAAGGCGAGGAAGAGGAGACGGAAGAGCAAGTAAAGTGTTAAGAGGAGAAGGAAGACAAGAGAAGACGTTGCGGCAGAAGAGCTGCCAGGAGCCATGGGCGGAGGAGAAACCTGTGGTGTGGGATGACTCCTGGGGAGATCACGATTCTACAGTCCCAGATGCAACCTGGGCAAGGAGCCAGCCTCCGTTATCAAGATGGCGGAGGCTGGGGGAGAGGTATGGGGGTGGGGGGAGGATGGGGAGTAAGGGAGACAAAGAATGGGTGACGTTCAGGAGATGGGAGACGATGACGAAGGAATGGGGGAAGATAGAGAGGATGTATTATGCATGTTCCAACCCCATTCCTCCTCCTCCTCCTCCAGTCCTTCATAACCCAATCGTTTCTTGTGGATTTTTGTTATGAATTTGCAAAGTCTCAAACATATCCGCTGACTGGCAACGTGTCGATATTGACTACGGATGGGTGGATAGAAATAGCAGAGTTGTGGCCCCTTCATTTAAATAGCCAATTCGATACATGTTAAATTAAAGACACGACGTTTCGGTCCATCTTGGACCTTTATCAAGTTGCAGAATGAATCGAACCCGCTTCAAGAGGTCAACCAATCCAGTCTGAACTGACCTCACAGTTCATCAACCACGTCCTTGACCTCAAAGTTCATCACCCACGTCCTTGGCCATCCTTCACTCATCGTTAGATAGGGGGCCCTCGATCGCAATCCGCTCACAAGGTCCTTCGAGATCATTTCAGAATAGGTACAACTACTACTGTATCCCACAAACTAGCTTCATGTACCGGCCTGGTGATTGGCGATCAGTGACCTAACCTTGGGGAGGGAGTCGACAATAATTGATTCGTCCCCCCCCCCCCCCAATAAGGGAACTCGAACCCCAAACCAGATTTTTGAGACTGAGGCGAGGCTGTTGTGTGAAGCTGTCACTGTGGAGCCCCAGAGGTGATCCCATCTATATACAGGATGTAACACAGAGGCAAATGTTGGAATTTTTTTTGGGGGGGTTGACGTTTTTCTCTGTTTTCCGCCGTGTTTCTATAGATCGTTTGTCGAGTTTTCTTAAGAGTGTGTTGTGGGATTTTCTTGAAATTGGTCTTTTTTTGGCATGCAATTTTTTTTTTTTGGTGGCATTTTATAAGTCTGATTCTGCTTTTGTAGTTTTGAATCTAGGTTTTTTTTTCCTGCTGTTTTTGGCTGTTGATTACTACGAACTGCAGTGTTTGTGCTGCTGTTGTCTGCTTCCTGTGGCGTTTTACGTGCTGCTGTCTGCTGCGTTCTAATCTATGCTGATTCATGTGGTTTTCGGCATTTCGTAATTTTTAATTTTTTTTTTGGTCTGTGTTAATCGGCGCATTTTTTATCTTTTGGAATCGTTTGTTTTTGTTGTAGCTTAAAATAAAAAGATTTTTTTTATATATAAGCATTGTTGGCAATCGTGTTGAAGTCAATGTATATCTTCATATTGTAATTTTTTCTTGACCTTTATGGGGTCGTCCTCTCCTTGTCGCTAAGCCGCCGCTGCCTCCTTCTCCTCCTGCTACTCATTATTCTTGGTCTTGGCCTTCCTCTTTCTATTCTTGTTCCACCTGTTCTTGTTTCTCCTCCTTCCCCTGTTTTTGCTGTTCCTCTTGTTCTTGCACCTGTTCATCACTGTCCTCCTCTTCCTCCTTCTGTTCATGTTGACTCTCTTTGTAGCCTTTATTTCTTCTCTATTCTTGTTCCTCCACTACTGTTATTCCTCGTGTTCTTGTTTCTCCTCCATGTATCCCTGTTCCTCCTTCACCTGTTCCCTGTTCGTCCTTCACCTGTTTCCTGTTCCTTCGCCCCAATCGCTCCACCACCGGTAATCGCCAACCACTGTTGTGTTGTATATTCTTGCATCTATCCACTGTCAGTGGATAGATGCAATAGATGGTATAGATGGAATAGAACAGAAACCCCCATTCACTGTTTTAAATGTAGATATGACCGAGCCTAATAGGCTCTGGAACCTATATACCAGACAATTAAGGGTCGAGAGGCGGGACCCAATAGCCACGGCTCATCACCCTCCACACAAACAACTAGACGAGTCCAACTAGGTGAGTACACACCCCCCCCCCCTACCTCGGGCCGTAGCTCCCAAGACGAGTTGCGCCCCACAACAGTCAAGTCTCCCACGGGCCAAGAGGGTTTAACTAGTGCCTTCCTCAAGTCGATAATTAAGAGGTGGTTCGTGACGTTGCTCTTAAGAGTTGTTACCTGGATGCTGGGATGCCGACACGCTAAGATGCTAGAGAGCTCTTTAGACTGCTTGGATGCTGAGAGGCTGGGCTGTTGAAATGTTCGGATAAGGGGATGCTCGGATGTTGGCCTGCTCCTAAACTGCCACATTTATGACACATTATGGCACGCGGACATGACACACACGGTCATCCAGACACAGCCATGACACACACGGTCATCCAGACACAGCCATGACACACACGGTCATCCAGACACAGCCATGACACACACGGTCATCCAGACACAGCCATGACACACCAATGCAATTTTGAGGCAAACTTTAGCAGATATTTCTTTCTTGTGCAGACATTTCCGGAGGAAACTGTTGAGGCGTTCCTGGAGGTGTGTGGCTGGTGGCCGACAACATTCTATCAGGAGATTTTATGTTTTTGTTCCTTCCTGTTTGCCTGCCTGCCTGCCTAGCTCCTTGCCTGCCTGCCTGCCTGCCTGCCTGCCTGCCTGCCTGGCTCCTTGCCTGCCTGCCTGCCTGGCTCCTTGCCTGCCTGCCTGCCTGCCTGCCTGCCTGCCTGCCTGGCTCCTAGCCTGCCTGCCTGCCTGGCTCCTTGCCTGCCTGCCTGCCTGCCTGCCTGCCTGCCTGCCTGCCTGCCTGGCTCCTTGCCTGCCTGCCTGCCTGGCTCCTTGCCTGCCTGCCTGCCTGCCTCTTCCTTACCTGCCTCGCTCTCCTCCCCTGCCAAAGGTACTATGGTATGCGCGAACATGCCCGCCATGTTGTGGTATCCAACACCAGATGAGCACATGAGTGACAGTTGGGGTCTTGAGGCATTATGACCGCCTGGTACCCGAGACCTGGCCAGCGCCACCTGCTGTATTGGGTAGCAGGGATGGGCCCAGTACCAGGTGGTTAATGGAGACTGGAGTCCCTATAACAGGTGACTGGATCAGAGCGGAGGCGTCGAACGTGGGTCCCAGGTAGGAGGGGAGTCGTGAGGCGTAACAGACACCGGGTCAAGCGTATCACGCACCTGGCGGAGAACGCTGGAATTACCAGCGCTGGTGCGGTGATCCCAGCCGTGACTGACAGCTGGGGGTCAAGTCACGGGCATGACTGACAGGTGTGCGGTGTGATCGCAGCCGTGACTGACAGCTGGGGGTCAAGTCACGGACATGACTGACAGGTGTGCGGTGATCGCAGCCGTGACTGACAGCTGGGGGTCAAGTCACGGACATGACTGACAGGTGTGCGGTGATCCCAGCCGTGACTGACAGCTGGGGGTCAAGTCACGGGCATGACTGACAGGTGTGTGGTGATCGCAGCCGTGACTGACAGCTGGGGGTCAAGTCACGGACATGACTGACAGGTGTGCGGTGATCCCAGCCGTGACTGACAGCTGGGGGTCCAGTCACGGGCATGACTGACAGGTGTGCGGTGATCCCAGCCGTGACTGACAGCTGGGGGTCAAGTCACTCCACGGTCCTCCACTATCACCTTGGGGGTCTACTCTAAGTTCTGAGCTGAGTAATGTGTGTTATCTTTAAACTGAGTTCATATAAACATTTAAGCTGAGATCGGAAGGTGAAGAGAACTGTCAGGGGGAAAACAGCGAGCGATTACGACTGTATAGCACTTGGATAAGGTCAGGATAAGGATAAGGGAAGGAATGGTACCCAAGCACTTGGACATGTCGGGGAATTGAACGCTTCTGACAGCTTTAAATACTTAAATCCAAGCTTCATGCATTTTTTCCAAGAATAGTGAAATATGGTCAACTTACACCACTTATGCACAAGCCGGAAATACTTTTCTTAAATGTGAAATAAAAGTTCATGGCTACGCGATATATTATAATTTCCCAGGGATTTGGGTACAAGTTCATCGAGGCAACAAGAGACTCAAGAGCGGAGCTTCCTTTTTTTTTTGTAGCGCCTTAGTGTAGCGATCCGGTCGGCCGAGCGGACAGCACGCTGGACTTGTGATCCCGTGGTCCTGGGTTCGATCCCAGGCGCCGGCGAGAAACAATGGGCAGAGTTTCTTTCACCCCTATGCCCCTGTTACCTAGCAGTAAAATAGGTACCTGGGTGTTAGTCAGCTGTCACGGGCTGCTTCCTGGGGGTGGAGGCCTGGTCGAGGACCGGGCCGCGGGGACACTAAAAACCCCGAAATCATCTCAAGATAACCTCTCAAGATAGCGATCCAGAGGGAAAAATGCCCGCTGCCTCCTTTGTTTCTGTTAGACATTAGAGAGGAATTCTCCTGATATAAAATATCAACATACAATATCTTTGCAGATTTTGTTAAACCGATCCATTTTGTATTATATAAAAATGTATACAAAATGCTTCATCAAACACGATTTAATAAAGGTACTAAGTTTCAGATAGATATAATTACTTTAATTCGAAATTGAATTACATATTATTAAAAATGTAAAAAAAAGGGAATAAAAATGTATTAGCATTTTCTGAAGACCAGGAGAAAGGTAGTTGACATGACCCACCTGGTTATAATTGTTATTTAAAGCCTTTCCAAGAGATTATGAGATAAGGGATAAGTGTCTGAGGAAGACAGAGGAGGACCTGCTTGAGAGAGTAGGCTGCCCTAAGGGGGGGAAGGGGGGGGGGGGCGCCGCCACAGCCTGAACTCACTCAAGCATCAAAACAGAACAAAACAAGCCTTGTGCAGTGGAAACAATTCAGACAACTTTTCAAGGCTGACTCAAGGCTGACTCTGAACAACCAACAGCTGTTTCTTGAAAACAGGAAAAATCTTAATTTCAATTTCGAATTCCTCACAGCCGAGATATCCAACAAAAACCCACACCACCACTATTTTTTTTTTTACCCCAAGTGACTGACGTCCTCAGAGCGGAAATTAAGATCCTCACGGACCCGGCTGTCATACAAGAGAGGAGAAAGGTCGCAGTAGACCTGACCAAAAAGTGTCTCACTGAAGACCCCCTTCTCCCCCCCCCTAGCGGTTGACCTGTGGAGCGGATCGGACGACGCTGGACACAAAGGGTGACCTAGTGTCGTAGTAGTAACGGGTGCCACCGATCACAAAGACTGCCTCCCGTCGTTATCAAAATTCCAAATGCCAATTACACCATTTGTGTCAACTTTGTGAAAGAGAAAACATGCATTACTTTGAACCTTGTAGTGTGTAGAATGTCCCATTCTGACCGATTTTCGCCTCCAGCCCACCCCCCGCCAGGTCGACTGGCCGTTGACAGCTGGCCAGCCAGCCAGCCAGGTCGACAGCTGGCCAATTAACAAACCGCCCATTCCTCCCTCCCAAAGATCAACATAACCACTTAATCAGTATCTTCACACCGTCCATTCTTCCCGTCTCGCTCAAACAACCAACGTAACCCATTTTCTTATGAAACCATTGTTCTTTCAGGACAGAAAACGACGCGTATAAATTCGGCACAACAACAAGGGGCCGACTGCCGCTGAACGGTCAACTACCAACACTTTAAACACCAACTAATTAAAGGTCAATTAACCCCGATTTGTCCGACTAGTTCGCAAAACAATCCATCTGACCTCTGCTGACCTCTCAGTGTCGCAAGTGCCTGCGTGCACACCTGTGTGTGTCTCTAGTGTCGAGCGTCACCTCTAGACGTTCCTGCAGGTGTGCAGTAAAGAGGGCTGTGCAGTAAAGAGGGTTGTGCAGTAAAGCGACCTGCCCAAAATGTGCGAGTAGTGGTTAATGAGCCACACCCTGGCCAGAATGAGCCACACCCTGGCCAGAATGAGCCACACCCTGGCCAGAATGAGCCACACCCTGGCCAGAATGAGCCACACCCTGGCCAGAATGAGCCACTCCCTGGCCAGAATGAGCCACACCCTGGCCAGAATGAGCCACACCCTGGCCAGAATGAGCCACACCCTAGCCAGAATGAGCCACACCCTAGCCAGAATGAGCCACACCCTGGCCAGAATGAGCCACACCCTGGCCAGAATGAGCCACACCCTGGCCAGAATGAGCCACACCCTGGCCAGAATGAGCCACACCCTGGCCAGAATGAACCACACCCTGGCCAGAATAAACCACACCCTGGCCAGAATGAGCCACACCCTGGCCAGAATGAGCCACTCCCTGGCTAGAATGAGCCACACCCTGGCCAGAATGAGCCACACCCTGGGCCAGAATGAGCCCCACCCTGGCCAGAATGAGCCACACCCTGGCCAGAATGATCCACACCCTGGCCAGAATGAGCCACACCCTGGGCCAGAATGAGCCCCACCCTGGGCCAGAATGAGCCCCACCCTGGCCAGAATGAGCCACACCCTGGCCAGAATGCGCCACACCCTGGCCAGAATGCGCCACACCCTGGCCAGAATGCGCCACACCCTAGCCAGAATGCGCCACACCCTGGCCAGAATGAGCCACACCCTAGCCAGAATGAGCCACACCCTGGCCAGAATGAGCCACACCCTGGCCAGAATGAGCCACACCCTGGCCAGAATGAGCCACACCCTGGCCAGAATGAGCCACACCCTGGCCAGAATGAGCCACACCCTGGCCAGAATGAACCACACCCTGGCCAGAATAAACCACACCCTGGCCAGAATGAGCCACACCCTGGCCAGAATGAGCCACACCCTGGCCAGAATGAGCCACTCCCTGGCTAGAATGAGCCACACCCTGGCCAGAATGAGCCACACCCTGGGCCAGAATGAGCCCCACCCTGGCCAGAATGAGCCACACCCTGGCCAGAATGATCCACACCCTGGCCAGAATGAGCCACACCCTGGGCCAGAATGAGCCCCACCCTGGGCCAGAATGAGCCCCACCCTGGCCAGAATGAGCCACACCCTGGCCAGAATAAGCCACACCCTGGCCAGAATGCGCCACACCCTGGCCAGAATGCGCCACACCCTAGCCAGAATGCGCCACACCCTGGCCAGAATGAGCCACACCCTGGCCAGAATGAGCCACACCCTGGCCAGAATGAGCCACACCCTGGCCAGAATAAGCCACACCCTGGCCAGAATGCGCCACACCCTGGCCAGAATGCGCCACACCCTAGCCAGAATGCGCCACACCCTGGCCAGAATGAGCCACACCCTGGCCAGAATGAGCCACACCCTGGCCAGAATGAGCCACACCCTGGCCAGAATGAGCCACACCCTGGCCAGAATGAGCCACACCCTGGCCAGAATGAGCCACACCCTGGCCAGAATAAGCCACACCCTGGCCAGAATGAGAACCAACTCATAATTTCCCTGCCTGAGGGAGGGTGGGGGAGGATGAAATGGTTGGGGGGGGGGGGTAATTGTCTTAAATAGTTAAGGGTTAGCGACCTGGCCGGCATACCCTGTGTCTCGTAGACTGCCCAAGCCCTGCCCAAGCCCTTACCCTCCCTGCCCCCTGCCCCAATCCCTCACCCTCCCTCCCCCCCCCTGCCCCAAGCCCTCACCCTCCCTGCCCCCTGCCCCAAGCCCTGCCCAAGCCCTTACCCTCCCTGCCCCCTGCCCCAATCCCTCACCCTCCCTCCCCCCCCCTGCCCCAAGCCCTTACCCTCCCTGCCCCCTGCCCCAAGCCCTCACCCTCCCTCCCCCCCTGCCCCAAGCCCTCACCCTCCCTGCCCCAAGCCCTGCCCAAGCCCTCACCCTCCCTGCCCCAAGCCCTGCCCAAGCCCTCACCCTCCTCCCTGCTGGGCACACTCGACACTCACATCTTTATACATTCACCTCGGACGTCGAGTCTGACCGCTGCCAGACATAAATATTAGACGACCTGCGTGGCGGGAGGCAGCCTTACCGGAGGCAGCCTTACTGGAGGCAGCATTACTGGAGGCAGCCTTACTTGAAGCAACATTACTGGAGGCAGCCTTACTTGAGGTAGCCTAACTGAAGGCAGCATCACTGAAGGCAGCCTTACCGGAGGTAGCCTTACTGAAGGCAGCCTTACTGAAGGCAGCATCACTGGAGGCAGCCTTACTGAAGGCAGCCTTACTGAAGGCAGCATTACTGGAGGCAGCCTTACTTGAAGCAACATTACTGGAGGCAGCCTTACTTGAGGTAGCCTAACTGAAGGCAGCATCACTGAAGGCAGCCTTACTGGAGGCAGCCTTACTGGAGGCAGCCTTACTGGAGGCAGCATTACTGGAGGCAGCATTACTGGAAGCAACATTACTGGAGGCAGCATTACTGGAGGCAACATTATTGGAGGCAGCCTTACTTGAGGTAGCCTAACTGAAGGCAGCATCACTGAAGGCAGCCTTACTGGAGGCAGCCTTACCGGAGGCAGCACTATCGGAAGCAGCATTACTGGTGAGAAGTGTAAGGAGAAGGGTATGTGAAAGCACTGTTCTCACGTGACGAAGACTTAACTTTCCTTGTGGGATGGAAAAGAATGAACAGATGCCTTTGGGCACATTTTGAAGGTGCTGGCATTACCGCAGTAGCTGGAGCGCATGCGTCACGACCACACTTCCAATGTGTGAGATTCCTGCATCAAATTTAAGATAAACAGCGAGCTGCTTATTAGATAAAACATTCCGTGGCTCAAGGAAATGAATGGAAGATTGTGTTAAATGTTAAAATCCAGAACAGGACCTATTTAACTACTATATGCAAATAGGAGTGATTATTATACGTTTTGGATAACATTGGAACGACCATGGCGGGAACGCGAAGCCCGCCAAAATGTGGTCAGAGCGCGGGTGGAGGGTGCCTGAGACAGTGGATAGTTCACTCCAGTTCTGGGACGTGTCATGGCTACCATTCCAAAGGATGAACCGCGAGTCTACAACCATTGTATCCCCAGTTATCGTGTGCTTCGTTTAAGGTGGTGCAAGGTATTAGATATCTAAGGATGTTGAAGATATTAGTGGATTTACTTACGCAACCGCCCAATGTCACGGTGGCCCATGATTGACCCCGCATGCAAAGACACTGATTATTGGCAATGTATGTGTGGATATTGAGCACCTTGGTGCATTAATTATCTCTATATATTGATGCGTTAGTGTCTAATCACAATTAATATCATCTCACTGTGTTTATATCGTAATCCTGCATCCAGGAGAACCTTATTGTACATTTTAATTATATGTATAACTTTATCCTACATCCAGGAGTATTGTCATAACTTCAGTGCCTAATTCTTTATCCCTTTATTCTGCATTGTTTCCTTATGCTTATAACTTAATCCTGCATTCAGGAAAGCATTAATCACTGTGTGGATAGTTGATGCTTCAGTGCCTATCACACTTCATCCCATTACTGTGTAGGATTTCATTTTGCCATACCTAAATGTCCTAATTACCCTTAATTATGACATAAAAATGACACATACCTAAGTATCCTAATCTTTATTACCCATGTGAGGTCAGTTATAAATAATTTATCCTTGAATATGTCAGATAAATAAACAAAGTATACTTTTTAAAAAAGCTTAATTCTGTAATAAAAACAAAATATAAAATATTAAATCTTACTCCCCGAGAGTAAGAGTTGAGACAAGATCAGAGATATTCACACTTCTATTTAAGTGCAACTTTTAAGGAATTATTAACCCTTTGTCTTGTTGTCACCGAGAGACAATTACACTTTGCATTCATATGCAACCTTGCATTATGATCTTTATGTAATGTTGATGCTAATATCCCAAAGTATACTAGTAAAAGATAATAGCATTATTAATTCTTATAATTGTTGTCCCCCCTCATTACAGAAGCATCACTGGAGGCAGCATCCATGGAGGCAGCATCACTGGAGGCAGCATCACTGGAGGCAGCATCACCAGAGGCAGCATCACTGGAGGCAGCATCACTGGAGGCAGCATCACTGGAGGCAGCATCATTGGAGGCAGCATCACTGGAGGCAGCATCACCGGAGGCAGCATCACTGGAGGCAGCATCACCGGAGGCAGCATCACCGGAGGCAGCATCACTGGAGGCAGCATCACTGGAGGCAGCATCACTGGAGGCAGCATCACTGGAGGCAGCATCACCGGAGGCAGCATCACTGGAGGCAGCATCACTGGAGGCAGCATCACCGGAGGCAGCATCACTGGAGGCAGCATCCATGGAGGCAGCATCACTGGAGGCAGCATCACTGGAGGCAGCATCACCGGAGGCAGCATCACTGAAGGCAGCATCACTGGAGGCAGCATCACTGGAGGCAGCATCACCGGAGGCAGCATCACCGGAGGCAGCATCACCGGAGGCAGCATCACTGGAGGCAGCATCACCGGAGGCAGCATCACCGGAGGCAGCATCACCGGAGGCAGCATGACCCCCACCAGAGTACACCATCACCCTCAAGTCGCTGACCCCGCCCAATCATGACGGTCATATATCAGATTCGATGCGCATTATTTATTCCAATCATGCACTAAATTAATGCGCCCTCTAAATATTAAATGCTACATTAACCTCTGGCCTGGCTACATATACACACTGAGAGAGAGAGAGAGAGAGAGAGAGAGAGAGAGAGAGAGAGAGAGAGAGAGAGAGAGAGAGAGAGAGAGAGAGAGAGAGAGAGAGAGAGAGAGAGAGAGACATAACGTCATAATTTGAAGGTTATGGAGTTTGATGGAGCGATGTTTCCATCTGTCATCTTCCCGGGAAAGAGTGACATAGCTCCCACCGGGTAGTACGACCTGGCTAACATCCTCTAACATTAGTATTAGATGGTTGGAGTGTGGAACAAGAACCTCCTGCAGCCGTGGTTTGGAAAAGCACTCTAAAAGGGTCATCAGGTTAATGAAATGACGAGTAACTATACACACTACGTGTGCCCAAGACTAACAAAGTTGAGAGTATTTTAAGTGTTACATGAATTTACCCGAGGGTCACTATCTCTCTCTCTCTCTCTCTCTCTCTCTCTCTCTAGTGAGAACAGAATGTGCCATCGGCCCGAATGAGCCACACCATCGCCAGAATCTTCTCTCTCTCTCTCGACGAGATCATGAACCCGTCGGCTTGTCAAAGGTCATCTCATCTATCCCGTTACTATGCATGATAAATGTTGCCTCGAGTCAGGTCGACCTCCTGGTGGTTCCTACACGGCAGTAGTGCTCGCCAGAGACAGAATAGCAAAGTGCCAATCAGATCAGTGTAAAGTGTAGAGAACACTTGGACGGGGCACAAGACTGTCACTTGCTTGGCTAAATGAACTAAATCACATGTCTCTATAACCCCTTCCACCACCGTCCATAGTTATCTTGAGGTTATCTTGAGATGATTTCGGGGCTTTTTAGTGTCCCCGCGGCCCGGTCCTCGACCAGGCCTCCACCCCCAGGAAGCAGCCCGCGACAGCTGACTAACACCCAGGTATCTATTTTACTGCTAGGTAACAGGGGCATAGGGGTGAAAGAAACTCTCCCCATTGTTTCTCGCCGGCGCCTGGGATCGAACCCAGGACCACAGGATCACAAGTCCAGCGTGCTGTCCGCTCGGCCGACCGGCTCCCTATGTGTATGGGGTACATAATAAATAAATGAATCAATGGACAGGTGTAATTACCTAAGTGTAGTTACAGGATGAGAGCTACGCTCGTGGTGTCCCGTCTTCCTAGCACTCTTTGTCATATAACGCTTTGAAACTAGAGGTGTGTGAATGTGTCTGTGAGACTCTTGAACTTTTCATTGACAAGATACCCAAATTCCTTCTTTGTTTGAATGCACTAATCTTATCTTGAGGTTATCTTGAGATGATTTTGGGGCTTACCGTCCCCGCGGCCCGGTCCTCGACCAGGCCTCCTTTTTGTTACACACCCCTAGGAAGCAGCCCGTAGCAGCTGACTAACTCCCAGGTACCTATTTACTGCTAGGCACCAGGGGGCATCAGGGTGAAAGAAACTCTGCCCATTTGTTTCGGCCACTGCCGGGGGTCGAACCCGGAACATTAGGACTCCGAATCCCGAGTGCTGTCCACTCAGCTGTCAGGCCCCTTATAGGAGTATAAATATAAAGAGCAAAGAGTATACAAGATAAACGTATAAAAGAGTATAATAATATATAATAAGTAACTATAGTAAAAGAGTATATATATATATATATATATATATATATATATATATATATATATATATATATATATATATATATATATATATATGCACAACTTGCCTAAACACCGCAAAAGAGATTATACAACCTTAGAACACTTTCCCACCGGGAGATTCGAACCCTAGCCAGCACAGAAGCCTTACAGGCTTCTCTTGCGGTGTTTAGGCAAGTTGTGCATTAAGCATAGACACAGAGTTCTCCCATATTAACAAGAATTTGATGAAAGAAAGTGAGTAGCCCCTCACTATGCTCTAGTTGCCCTTGGGAGGTGGTGATCTTTGGAGGTGAAATACTCCGAAATTACCATCTCTTTTAAGGGTCTGAGCTGTGGTGTAGTGGGTTAAAGGCTTACCAGTTATGCCAGTTGCTGTAAGGCTTCTGTGCTGGCTAGGGTTCGAATCTCCTGGTGGGAAAGTGTTCTAAGGTTATATATATATATATATATATATGTCGTACCTAGTAGCCAGAACTCACTTCTCAGCCTACTATTCAAGGCCCGATTTGCCTAATAAGCCAAGTTTTCCTGAATTAATATATTTACTATAATTTTTTTCTTATGAAATAATAAAGCAACCCCTTTTCTCTATGTATGAGGTCAATTTATTTTCATTGGAGTTAAAATTAACGTAGATATATGACCGAACCTAACCAACCCTACCTAACCTAACCTAACCTATATTTATAGGTAAGGTTAGGTTAGGTAGCCAAAAAAAGCTAGGTTAGGTTAGGTTAGGTAGGTTACGTAGACGAAAAAACATTAATTAATGAAAACTTGGCTTATTAGGCAAATCGGGCCTTGAATAGTAGGCTGAGAAGTGCGTTCTGGCTATTAGGTACGACATATATATATATATATATATATATATATATATATATATATATATATATATATATATATATATATATATATATATATATATATATATATATATATATATAACTTGTTTACTGATTCTTCTAGACTTTATGTAACACTTCGTCTTTGGTTACTCTTTGTGTAAGCAGACTTACTACTTTTCTTGTAGAGTAGTAACCCCCAGGCGAGAGAGGGGGAGAGGGGACCTGTTGCATGGGTAACAACTTCTCTCCCCCCCGCGTCAACACGCGGGGCCAGTACGGGAGTCGCGACAATTCTCACCGTATTGCAATCAGCGAAGACCGCGAATCAGCCAAATTGGCCAGATACAGTAAGATAATTACCAGGAATAACAGAAGGAACACTTTACCACTGCTAGAGCAGCGAATGAGACGCCAGCTGCAACAGACTCGTCATTAGCAACAGCCAGCAACAGCCAGCAACAGCCAGCAACAGGCAGCAACAGGCAGCAACAGGCAGCAACAGGCAGCAACAGCCAGCAACAGGCAGCAACAGGCAGCAACAGCCAGCAACAGCCAGCAACAGCCAGCAACAGGCAGCAACAGCCAGCAACAGCCAGCAACAGGCAGCAACAGCCAGCAACAGCCAGCAACAGCCAGCAACAGCCAGCAACAGGCAGCAACAGCCAGCAACAGGCAGCAACAGGCAGCAACAGCCAGCAACAGGTGGTATCAACCACAGAGGCAGGACCGACACCTCTATAAACGACAGAATCACCACGAACATCACTTTCAAACGTTTAAATAGCCATAGCGACTGGAGAAACGACAGCTGCAACAACAATGACAAAAGCAGGATCAACAACAAAGACAGAAGCAGAAGCCACAACAGCAGAAGCAGGCACGACAAGGACATCACCACCACCAACAACAACAGCAGAAGTTCAAGCTCAAATTTAAAGATAATGGAAATAGCGACACCTATTCTCGCCAGCTATACCAGGCGAAAAGCTACCAGGTGAGAGGGTGTAGGAGCCCACTAAAGACAGGGTCGCCAGCCGCTGTGATGCCTCCTGTCACTTCTCCTCCCTCAGCTATCCGGCTAATTCGAGCGACAGTAAATCAGACGGCAGAGCTCGTCATGCCAGGAGACAGAAACATACAGAGTTACGATATTTGTGCCCCCCTCCCTCCCCTGATCTTTATGGCACGCTAAATCATCTTGGAACTAGTTATCGTTGGTCGTTTAGAGATTGTTTACATCCATAAATGACAACAATCAACTGAAGCACCCATTGGAAACTCCTTGTTTTGTCAGACAGCAGCAGGTCTGTGAGCGAGTGTGATGAATGTCTGCGGGTTTAAGAGCAACAGGTCTGTGAGCGAGTGCGATGAATGTCTGCGGGTTTAAGAGCAACAGGTCTGTGAGCGAGTGTGATGAATGTCTGCGGGTTTAAGAGCAACAGGTCTGTGAGCGAGTGCGATGAATGTCTGCGGGTTTAAGAGCAACAGGTCTGTGAGCGAGTGTGATGAATGTCTGCGGGTTTAAGAGCAATAGGTCTGTGAGCGAGTGCGATGAATGTCTGCGGGTTTAAGAGCAACAGGTCTGTGAGCGAGTGCGATGAATGCCTGCGGGTTTAAGAGCAACAGGTCTGTGAGCGAGTGCGATGAATGTCTGCGGGTTTAAGAGCAACAGGTCTGTGAGGTCACAGACGACTATGCAGTCTGTTTATATTGCAACAGGAAGGAAAATTCCCTTAGAATCTCATATGCACGAGTACAGGAAATTAAGACCCCTACTCACAGCGTTATTCACATGAACAAAACCTGAAAATTAACTTTTTTTTTCCAACAAAAGATTAACATGAGCCGTTTAGATGGCGACTGATGAATGGTCTGTATCAAAATCATATCTTTTGAGGTCACATTCCTTGTCGTTCAACTTTTTAAGGGGGGGAACTAAAGTCGTTTTTCGCAAAGGTGGGAAAAATTGCCATCATACCAGCCCTCCAGGGGTCAGGAGATGGTCAGGGTGACCAGGTCCTTAGCATGACCACCACATCTCTCCAGCCACTGTGTATGGGTCGACCCCCATCACGACCCCAATGGGTAATGGGTCCCAGCGACCACGGCCACTACGGCAAACGATATTCAGTTGGCAACACTACGCGGGGCAGAACGCAGCCCCTCAGCTATCAATAATGCATATGGCGGACCATCACACCATCGTAGGTCAGGCCTCTCCAGGGTTGAGTGAATGGGTCCAGTAGGGCTGGCGACGGACACCTCCTGGGGGCCGTCGGACACCACCGGGGGGCCGACGGACACCTTCTAGATCCGACGAACATCTCTTGGAGCCGACGAACACACCCTGGGGGCCGACGGACACCTTCTAGGTCCGACGAACACATCCTGGGGGCTGACGGACACATCCTGGGAGCCGACGGACACATCCTGGGGGCCGACGGACACCTCCTGGGGGCCGACGCACACCTCCAGATCCTCCATAAGGATCCACCTCCTCCGGCAGGAGCGGTCACGGGGGGGTTGGGTCAAGCGCCTCCAAACGTGGACATTACCCTCGCCTGTTATACATCTTCCACCACTAAGTGGACACCTCGGCAACGCTCCCAGTTTCACCGGATTACAGGTCTTGTTGATGAATATTTATGTGTGCGTGTCCGCTGTGGGATGGCCGGGGGGACACGGCGGCGGCCCGTGTGTGCCCACTTGTTCCAAGCTTAACAATGATACTGGAACGAGAGAGTCTAACTCCACACTGGCCGCCTGCAAACATGGAGAAACACTTTTGCTCGTGGCTAGTATGGTAGTATGTTATCAACTTGCTGGAGGAGTCGAGCGCCCTCCGCCACCAAAGCAAGCTTTGAAAGCTGGCATCTCCTTCAGCAGGCGACCGTGAGGGGCTCGTTGGCCACAGGTCAATACTGTTCAACGTGAAGACTGCTAGAAGGCTGCAGCTTCGTCGTTGTAGGAGTGAATTAAGAGAGAGAGAGAGAGAGAGAGAGAGAGAGAGAGAGAGAGAGAGAGAGAGAGAGAGAGAGAGAGAGAGAGAGAGAGAGAGAGAGAGAGAGAGAGAATGTGTGTGTGTGTTTGTAATATTAAAAAAAAAACGCAACTCTTTGCTACACTTTCACAGTTGCATTGTCAATATTCTCTACTTGGTAATTCTCTATGATCCAGATATATCAGTACTCACAATACCAGTGCTCACAAAACATCTCACGAGCCACGGGCTGAGAACCACTGGTGTAGATGAAGTTGTTGTTGATGGGAGCTCAATAAACAGATGTAAATATGGTCATAAAACATGAGAAAGAGAGAATCCACACTATACAATACTGATGTTCGTAAGGCGGGGCAAGACAGTGCCAGCTATAGACCCAGCAAGCATGTATAGGTTAGTGCCTCTAGGTGCACGCACGCACAAACACGCACACACACACACACACACACACACACACACACACACACACACACACACACACACACACACACACACACACAAAGACTTTTCAATCATACCGATTCCTAATCTCTCTTGTGTCCAATTCAAGGGCGCTCCGACAGTCCATTCATCCATCTATTTCTGAATCCATCAACTATATCACGGAACGCATCAATCTCACTTTGTCAAACCGACAATTATCTTTCTGAACGAACGAGTTCAGTTTGATCGAACAACAGGAGTGTCTCGTGTGGATTTTTCTCTAATTGGACGAACATGCCAAACACAAGATTTGGAGTTTGTTCAATTCTACGGCACGTTTTCAGTGGTTTTAATTGGTTTTGCTGAACTCCCACTGAACCAAAGGCCTCTCAGTGAAAGACCAATTATAAAAAATAAAGAGAAAAAATGCAAGTCGAGCCCCGACTGATATAATTAAACTCAAGGAGCTAGCAGGGACCAAGTACAGTGTTTGATTGAAGCCTACGTGGAGGGGTGCCAAGAGTTGAAGCCCAACCTCAGGAGATTAAGTACGCTTTAGAGTAAGCGTCAGTCACTCTAAGCGTGACTGACGCCTATAGTAAGGTGACACCATAAAGTCCTCAACCTTGAACATTCTCAAGACGTTTTTTCTCAATCTTGTGCCCACCGAAATGCACAGCAGTCTACCCTCGCACAAACGTTGAAAGAAAACCTAAGCAAGAAACAAGAGAAAATGGGCATGATCTAGTACTGCCAGAAAGCAGTTTCAGCAAATCTTAAACTTTATGTATATAAACACACACACAAAAAGCTACCAAGTGTCAAAAAAGCTACTAAACAAATACACGGGAAAATGCCTGCCTAAAATACATACCACGGAACACGCTTTTATAAAGGCAACATAGACAATGAGGAACAAAAAAAATTGCTCAGAAAATACATTTCAATAAAAATATTCAGAAGGAATATATATACCCCGAGAGGTATACCCCACAGTGTATATATATATACACTGAGAGTTTACATTAGTCCTGGGCCAAAGTATACTTGCTGGTTGGTCAGTGAACTCTTTGGGTGACCTTAATAACCCTCTCCCTCCGGAGGCCGACAGCCTCGTATTAAGTCCCGCATCAGACCAGTAATCACTATGAAAATCTCACTACCATAAGCCTTCACAAGAACACCCATTACAACTAACAACAGAAGTGAACCCCCAGTTAACATGCCGCCTCAAACGCCGCGTCATTCCCAAATCATCTTCCAATTCTTTGCTTCGGAACGCCATTAATGTTGAAAATGTAACCGGGAATTATAATTCCCCTTCCCCCCTCACACACACACACACACACACACACACACACACACACACACACACACACACACACACACACACACACACACACACACATATCTAAGAGGTTAGGGGCCTCGCGGCCGAGTGGACAGCGCTCTGGGGTCGTAGTCCTAAGGGCTCCTGGTTCGATACCCAGCAGAGGCAGAAACAAATGGGCAGTTTCTTTCACCCTGGTGCCCGTGTTCACCTAGCAGTTAATACGTACCTGGGTAGATAGACAGCTGCTACGGGCTGCTTCCTGGGGATGTGTGTGTACGAGAAATATATGTAGTAGACATAATAGAGGAAAAACTAACTGGTTAGAAAGGCGTGGTCCAAGAGCTAATATTTCGAGTCTGCACATACAAATAGAGAGAGAGAGAGAGAGAGAGAGAGAGAGAGAGAGAGAGAGAGAGAGAGAGAGAGAGAGAGAGAGAGAGAGAGAGAGAGGGGGGGCCACGGGGGGGGGGGGGGGGAAGAAGTTAAATTCTCCCACTCAGTGTCTGCACCTCTCCCCCCCCCCCCCGAAGGGCCCCAACTCAGCAAGTGGGTAATTGGACCGCTCCTGGAATTTGGTAGTAATTAAGAGCGTGTCTAAACGAGCGCCGATATTATCCCGGCTGGTTTACTGCCACTTGTATGTAAGTTCCAGATTTATTACCATACCTAGGGAACAGTGGCCGCCTACTTGAGGGTGCCCGAGAGCTCTAGCCGGCGCTCTGACGTGGGGTGGTGGGGCGGAGGCGTGGGGGTGTACATGGTGTATAGTGTATGGCTGGAGAGTATAGTGACGGTGTATAGTGTATGGCTGCAGAGAAGCTTTTTGATACATATCTGAGCACTATATTACATTGCTCGTTTTTTTGTGATAACATTGGCTCTATGTTCATAGATCAGAGCTACAGGTGTATGGGGGGTATGGAGACCTGCAATTGCAACCCTGCAACTGGTAATTGCCCAACTCGTTAATTACCCAAAGGGACTGATCAATCCATTACTTTCAACACTAAGTAGCCACAGCAGCAGTAGCAGCAGTAGCAGCAGCAGCAGCAGTAGCAGCAGCAGCAGTAGCAGCAGTAGCAGCAGCAGTAACAGCAACAGCAGCAGCAGCAGTAGCAGCAGTAGCAGCAGCAGCAGTAGCAGCAGTAACAGCAACAGCAGTAGCAGCAGCAGCAGCAGTAGCAGCAGCAGCAGCAGCAGTAGCAGCAGTAGCAGCAGCAGTAACAGCAAGCGCAGTAGCAGCAGCAGCAGCAGCAGTAACAGCAACAGCAGCAGTAACAGCAGCAGCAGCAGCAGCAGTAGCAGCAGCAGTAACAGCAGCAGTAACAGCAACAGCAGCAGCAGCAGCAGTAACAGCAGCAGCAACAGCAGCAGTAGTAACAGCAGCAACAGTAACAGCAGCAGCACTTCAGTAAGGCACGGGCGCCAACGGGATCACCAAGTGTTGCACAGACAATCAATGCAAGATATAATTGTCACTAGAGGCACGCTGGAAGACACCGACACGTTGAAAGGCGAGACAGTGCAGGGAGTGATAATATCTGCCATCTAATCTCTCATAATCTCTTGCATCAAAAATCTGGTAGATGCAGGCTGTGAGACAGCTCTACCCAGGATCTAATCAAGATTAACCCAAGTGAAGTAACTACGGTACACGATAATTGTAACTAGCAAGTTATTAACTGAAAGCAAATGTAACAAAATACAAGATTTTTACTGAAAATTAACACCATTACACAGGGAGTACGTTAACGAGAGCATCGCTGCCACAGGGGCTAAACACCCAGCAGGGAGCAGGGTAGCGGACGAGCACTTGGTCTCTGGCCACTAAGGCAACACAATGATACTGAACTTCCTCAAGAAACATCACAAACTAAGGACTCAGAACTGCCTCAAAACTAAACCCGACACATAACTCGTGCAGGCGACAATGATAGCAATGCACAGTTATATCTCTTGACAGTAAATGTTCATCACAGTACATAACAATGTGTTAATCATCACTGAAAGAGAATGGCCAATAACACATGACAATTCTAGATCATAGATAATCAGTGTTACATATCTGGAGCAACGATCACACAGCGAGGGTGACAAAGTACTCATGTCTGGGGCCCGAGACGGAAACTCAACACTTAGTACAGTTAAGTCACACAAGACCATTCCAATGTGAACAAAATGACACTGAACACAGTGGTCTAAAGCAAGACCTTAAATATGTGATGCAACAATTAAACACCTGAGCACATTGTATGCGACGTCACCACATATTGGCGTGACAAGGCTAACATGTTACCTTGAACAAATCCACAAGGGCCGTGATGAGGGTTCGATTCTACGTCCGAGAGGATCCCAGACGCGCCTTAGTCGACTGTACCACAACATGGTAAAAGGAATTGTGGCCCCTTGTGGATTTGTTCATTTGATGCATCACGCTATTTGTGATTTCTGTGTATAATGTTAACTTGGTTAACAAACTCACTTAACCAGGCGGTCGATTCCTAAAAATCAATCACAAGGAAGCAACATGAAAGTGAATTATTTTTAAAACGTGTAACTGGCCAGTGTTCCCCCAGTCAATTCATCCACCCCTCGCTAATGAGAATGATCAACCGAGTCCTTTCACTATAAAAATTTCCTCTATGCAGCTGCTATAACAAGTTACGCGGCTTCGGGAGTCCACTTAGCCCAAACTGGATACCCATAAGTCATAGAGCAGGCGATTAGGCACAATAACGTGGCTTAAGTATGTTGACCAGACCACACACTAGAAGGTGAAGGGACGACGACGTTTCGGTCCGACGAATTTCGACTTGAGAATGGTCCAGGACGGACCGAATGGTCGTCGTCCCTTCACCTTCTAGTGTGTGGTCTGGTCAACAAGTCATAGAGCACTCTGAGTCCAGAGACATTTCATTTGGCTAAAGCAAGGATCGTCTCTTGGACATCGACTCGCGACACAGAATAGGGACCACAGCCTTGCTGGCATAGCTGCCGAGTCCTCTCCTTTGTATATCTAGACAGATATGCCCAAGCCAATAAGGCGTCAGCTAACATAACTGGCCAATCACAGAGCAGTTTCCACGACAGGTAGGGGGTAGCGGCAGAGGTTTCTGGGAAAACATGGGCTGTGTGTACATGACATCACATTTGCCTCCCTGTTTAACGGAATGGAATCAAGTGTCCCGGACGTTGAGAGAAGCTCACGCCTCGCGTTAATCAACTGGAAGTGGATCACATTGCCTTGAGAGACGGAACACATCATCTATAGCCCAGTGACAACTAAAACAGCTGAGTATCCATCTGTTTACAGGTGCAAATGCATGACTTTGCATACGAGCTGCAAAGTGAGATGGCAATAGAACATATCGCTGTCTCACAGTCATTGCATCACCACCCAACCGGCGGTTAGAAAGCCGGGGTCTGAGAGCTAAGGCTCGATCCTACAGGCATAAATAGCTCAGTGTACACCCCACCCCACCTTAACACACATCTACACACACCTACACACCTACACACACACACACACACACACACACACACCTACACACACACACACACACACACACACACACACACACACACACACACACACACACCGTTTAGGTTGAGTAAAAATGGCAAAAGTAAATATAATAGATCTTGTGCTTGGTCAGCGGGAGTAAACACCTTGAACACTAACATGAATCATGAGCCATACACCCGGAGACACAGAAAGCCTGGGGTGGGAACCTGGAAGGGAGAAGTAGGGAAGGGAAGGAAGGGAAGAAGGGGAAAGAGTGGGAGGGAGAGAGAGAGTTAGTTTCTTTGACTGTACATATATATATATATATATATATATATATATATATATATATATATATATATATATATATATATTTATATATATATATATATATATATATATATATATATATATATATATATATATATATATATATATATTTATCTGGGGACGAAACAAAGAGGTCACTCGCTGCGTATTCATAGAATTTCTCTAACTATTGCGTTATGTTTCCCCATTTGCGCTCGGCTTTATAAACAGCAAATTCAAACCGGAGGGAATGATGCTCAGTGGCTTAATACCATTCTATCATCAGGCTATGCGCACCCTAACTGAGGCAGTTTCCAAAGACGGATTACTCGAGAGAGAGAGAGAGAGAGAGAGAGAGAGAGAGAGAGAGAGAGAGAGAGAGAGAGAGAGAGAGAGAGAGAGAGAGAGAGAGAGAGCGAGAGAGACAGAGCGAGAGAGAGAGAGAGAGAGCGAGAGAGAGAGAGAAAACTAACTCTACAAGGATTTAATTTGGTCACATCATCCACCGTAATTGATATGAGCAGACGGTGTGAGGGGGGGGGTGGGGCCTCTAACTACCCAATTACTGTCACAACTGATCAATTCTCGTGGTAAATAGGCGTCAATTATTATCAATAATGAGGACCGATGGCCAATTACGACAATCACTTGGGAGCAGCATCTCGGAGGGAGAGAGAGAGAGAGAGAGAGTGAGAGAGAGACTTAAGCCTCTCTCTCTCTCTCTCTCTTTTAGCCACTTTCGTTTCTTTCTTTATATTTCAGTGTCTTGTCAAAGGAGCTGTTACTGCGTGTCTCTCTGTCCTGGTTGTGGCTGTCTTGATCGTGTCTTTGTCGCTATCTCCTCCTTTGTCTTTGTCTCCTGTGCTCATCTTTATTGCTCTTATGCGTCCACCCCTTCACTGATGATCTAGGTTTTGTTTCACTTTCAAACCTTTCATCTCCCCCTGTTCTTTATTCCCTATTTGATGATTTCTAAATAATCAAAGAATAAACCTTAGACTACTTCGATAAAAGGAGAGTGTGAGGATATGAGGAAAAGGAGCTGGGATATGAGGATAAGGTGCTGGGATATGAGGATAAGGAGCTGGGATATGTGGATAAGGAGCTGGGATATGAGGATAAGGAGCTGGGATATGAGGATAAGGAGCTCGGATATGAGGATAAGGAGCTGGGGTATGAGGACAAGGAGCTGGGATATGAGGACAAGGAGCTGGGATATGAGGACAACGAGCTCGGATATGAGGTCACGGGGCTGGGATATGAGGATAAGGAGCTCGGATATGAGGTCAAGGGGCTGGGATACGAGGTCAAGGAGCTGGGATATGAGGATAACCTCACTGAAGGGCTCGAACGCCATCCCATCAAGAAGCTATGAACCTCCGCTGTACCGTCCAGTCCAAGTGGACAAGTCATATCTTCCAAGAATGCTGTAAGAAATCATGTTTTCGTTTTTTTCCAATATTTATGAAAAAAAATTGTTAAGGTCCAACCATCCTTTCCCCACCGGTGAAAAATTTTATGGAGAGAGATTATAGGCCTATGAACCTGGAATTTGCTATTTCTCTACCTAACATATGCTCTTCCTCATAGAGGAAACTTATGGAACCCAATAGGCTCTGGAACTTATACACCAGTCGATTAAGAGTGGCGGGACCCAAGAGCCGTAGCTCATCCCTGGCAAGTGAAGGTAGGGGGGGAGTACTGTTCTCCTCCCTGTCTCGCCATAAGGTAAACCTGGTATTACACAGACAGCAGCACGCTCAGCGCTCCACCATCATGGTGGGATCCCCGACTGGAAAGTTTAGAATACCAAATCAGGTAAGCTGGTCTTGTATTCAAAGCAACAGGTAACAAAATGCACCATTTGGACAGGTTTCCAGGGGGGAGGGAGAGTGCCTTATACCATGGTAGACTGCATGCAAACAACAGGCAGTTTGCATGTATAAGAACACGGATACATACACACACGCAAGGAGGCAGCGAGTTTGAGAGACGGGACCAAAGAGCTGAAGCTCAGCCCCCGCAAGCACAACTAGGAGAGTACACACACACCCACCAACCATATTAAGCACAAGTTGTCTAGGGTTGCGAATGCCACAGCGAGCCAACAAGCTTGTTAGGGAGGTAGGTAATGACAGGGTGGTGGCAGCCAGCCACTCCCTACAGTTGGCTGAACCAACTAAGGTGCGTCTGGGTCCCTCTCACAGCATGGCCCCTCACGGGAACACTGGAGACGGTTACCCGCTGAATGGCGCGCTTCGAACCAGGGTCAACAGAGAAGTTCTTGCGTAAATATTGACATTTTTTTTTTTATTTTTACATGCAAGCATGCGGATAAATACAATAAAAGCAAACAAAAGCTAGAACAAAACAGAGCACAAAAGTACAAAGCACAAACTCGCAAAAGTACAAAAATAACAACATTACTAAACCACAAAACACCGGCCGGAAGTGCCGACCACAAAACACAACAATAATTACAACCACAGTGGAATACAGTATAGAAACAACAACAATACAACACAAGGCACCCAACAACCCAAACACCAGAACATAATTATAGAGAGCAAGTGTACGGGCACCGTAACCACACACGGAGAGGCACCACCAATCTGTACACCTGTTGATTGACGGTTGAGAGGCGGGACCAAAGAGCCAGAGCTCAACCCCCGCAAACACAACTAGGTGAGTACCAATACAAAATCATAATAATATACAGCAATAAAGGAAATACAAATATATAACAGAAAGAAAAAGAAAAGCACAATCGCAATACATGATAATGGGAACAAACTCAGGCCGGGCCATGCTGGCAGCCTGAAGGCCACTCAACACTACACAAACAAGCGCACAATCAGTAACATATTAACAGGACATCCACAATCAGACACACACACTCTAACAAACACCGGAACGCACAGAAACCGGATACACATACAAGCCACACAAATAAATCCACAACCACAAACCGGAGAACGCAGGAAGCCGGGTAAACAAACCCGCCCCACCCACACACACACACAAGCGCGACCCGCACCCCACAACCATGCACACAAATGGAAACAACCCACATCATACAAAAGAATCACGGGTTAGGAATACATTTCTCAGAGACAGGAACATATTTATCAGGGAAAAAATCCCGAGGATACTTGTACTTATAGGTCTCCCAAATCAAATACTCCATGTCGGTAGGGGCACGATCCCCCTTCCGCCGTGGGCCCCGCATAAACTCAGGAATCACCAAATCAGGCGGAAACGGCCACTCCCGAAGCTCTCCGACGCAAGTCACATAAAAAGGCTGGGGAACGCGAAACACCACCTCCGAGGAAGCAGAAGACACTGAAGAAACGTACGTAGGCCACCGAACGCACAGAAGGTGACGGCTGACGAGACTGTAACAACTCCACCGATACCGCAGGAGATACAGAAGAGACGGTCGGAGACGGAAGAGGCGTCAAGACTGCCGCCGATGAAACAGGGAACGAGGAAGGGGGCACGGAATCCCCAGAGCGAGCAGCTTTTTTCAACACCACCACCAGGTCACCACGATCACCACGAACCCCAGCAGGGGGAACCACCACCCCCCCCCCCCACGAAGAACCGGAACCATCCGACGCAAGCGACGCACCCGAAGCAAGATCCACAGACATCACACCAAAAGGGGAGGCCGAAACACCGGCACCGGCATCCGCAGGCAAATGCACCTCCGCCACCACCGTAGAAAGCAACGCAACCGGAGCTACCCCGCCGTCGCCAGAAGATCCACATTCGTCGAAATCGCCAACATAAGCCCATGTAGAAGAACGCCGGGAATCCTTAGGCTCCGGCTGCACATCAGATCCAGAGACTGACTCAGAGACACGTGCACCACAAGCTGGGCGAACCGACGCTCGTCTTAGAACGGCAGCATCCTCAACCACATGGGATACCAGGCCAGGCACACGAGGAAGTGCTGTATCCACCCCAGTACCTAGCACAACCGGGACAGACGGTGAGGGTGCAGGGACAGGGACAGACGCAGCACATGAAGAACTTGAAGACGGGGGAGCCGAGCTGAAGGCAGACGGAAGATCCACAGGAACTCCAGGGACACCAACCGGAGCCGGACGGGCACCAGACGGCGACACAACCACCGGAGGAGAGGCGACAACAACAGGAGGCGTCACAGTCGACACAGGGGGCACAGCATCGGCCAAAGATACGTTCACATCCACACCTACCGAAGCCTCCTCCACAGGAAGCGGTGGGAAATCCTCCTCACTGAAGAGGTTCATGGGCGCAATGGCAGGCGCAGAACACTCAACAGCCTGATGGCTCAAAAGGCCACAACGATAACACGTCCGAGGCTGGTGGGCGTAAAACACCTGAACGTGGTATCCCATGAGTTTCAAGGACAGAATGTCTGCCCGAAGCCGCATGCCCAGGGTGCGAATATTCGTCTGCACACCCTTGAGCGGACTCGAGGAGATCATGTGCAACCACACACTAACAACGGCGCCAAACTGGCTGAAGTAACACTGCAGCAGTCCCTCTGGAAACTCCAAGGGTGCCCCATGAACACTGACATAAGTGAGGGCACCACTACGATCTGAGAGGGTCACAGTGCCCCCACCGTCCTGCAGGGGTTAGGTCCGCCCATCCTAGCGACGGAGAAACTCCCGATACACCACATCTTCCGTGAACTTGACAATAGCCTGATGTGCAGTCACCAACTCGACGCCATACACGTCCATCACAGGGATACGAAGCATCTCACATAACACCAGCGCCACCTCAGGATAACCAGCCTGGCCGGAAAACTCGAGGCCCACGGACTGAGCCCTCACTACAAGAGGAAGAGGTACCCCCATCCTGCAAGCCACGTCAGCACTCCAGGGTCAATAGAGAAGTTCTTGCGTAAATATTGACATCGTGCAGGTGATTGACGAGGTGGGCCTCTCTCACAGTTATCTAGACCCTCTACTAGAGCGCCTTCGTTGTGTCGATTACCTGTCTTCAACACACAGCTCGGTGTCATTCTTTGGGATTATTACCAACTAATTCTACATCTAGTAAATTGGGTGATTTTTGAACCATTTTGCTGGTGCTAGGACTGGAGATGGTGGTAGCTGGTGCTAGGACTGGGGGTGGTGGTGGCTGGTGCTAGGACTGGGGGTGGTGGTGGCTGGTGCTAGGACTGGGGGGGTGGTGGTGGTGGCTGGTGCTAGGACTGGGGGTGGTGGTGGCTGGTGCTAGGACTGGGGTGGTGGTGGCTGGTGCTAGGACTGGGGGTGGTGGTGGCTGGTGCTAGGACTGGGGGGGTGGTGGTGGTGGCTGGTGCTAGGACTGGGGGGGTGGTGGTGGTGATGGCTGGTGCTAGGACTGGGGGTGGGGGTGGCTGGTGCTAGGACTGGGGGGGGGTGGTGGTGGTGGCTGGTGCTAGGACTGGGGGGGTGGTGGTGGTGGCTGGTGCTAGGACTGGGGGTGGTGGTGGCTGGTGCTAGGACTGGGGGGGGTGGTGGTGGCTGGTGCTAGAACTGGGGGGGGTGGTGGTGGCTGGTGCTAGGACTGGGGGGGGTGGTGGTGGCTGGTGCTAGGACTGGGGGTGGTGGTGGTGGCTGGTGCTAGGACTGGGGGTGGGGGTGGTGGCTGGTGCTAGGACTGGGGTGGGATTGGGCAGAGGGAAAGGTTCACCTGGGGGAGAGGAGGAGTGGGGTGGCGTGCACAGGGTCCTGTTGAGACCACTTGGACACGACGACCAGGTAATAAAACTTGTACTCGACGGGTTCCCACACACGAGATGAACGACGGGTCTGTGGTCTAAACAGGACCCTGTGCACGCCACCCCACTCCTCCCCCCTTCTCTTGGACCACAGAGCCTTTCCCCTCCGGTTTGACTGGAAGGGCCCCCCCCCCCCCCTCCGGCGCTGGAGGACCCCTGTCATGGTTGTTAACCTATCCCCACACAGGGTTAGTGGATATTAAAGCTTATACTGGACCAATGATCTTTTCCTTGTGGTGACGCGTAAAATTTAATCACTCACGCTGCTTACGTCATAGCTGTCTGTACTACTGTGTACTGTGTGTACTACTATGTACTGTCTGTACTACTATGTACTGTCTGTACTACTATGTACTCTTTGTACTACTATATACTGTCTGTACCACTGTGTGGTGTGTGTGTGCTACTGTGTGCTGTGTGTACTACTGTGCACTGTGTGTACTACTGTGTACTGTCTGTAATACTGTGTACACCTCCACGGATGAACTTCCATACACATTATCTAGTGAAATTATTATTGAGCAGATTAAGGGAAAAATTACCCTAACACATACGTCAAGAATTAAAAAAATTTAAGAATTTTGAAGAGCCTTCAAATCGATCCGGAGATTTTTTGGAGTTCAAAACCCTCCAGTGAATCGGCACCAAATTCATGAAATCCACCAATCAGGAGGCGTGTGCACGTCCTGCATTATGCACTCCACCAATCAGGAGGCGTGTGCACGTCCTGCATTATGCACTCCACCAATCAGGAGGCGTGTGCACCTCCTGCATTATGCACTCCACCAATCAGGAGGCGTGTGCACGTCCTGCATTATGCACTCCACCAATCAGGAGGCGTGTGCACGTCCTGCATTATGCACTCCACCAATCAGGAGGCGTGTGCACGTCCTGCATTATGCACTCCACCAATCAGGAGGCGTGTGCACGTCCTGCATTATGCACTCCACCAATCAGGAGGCGTGTGCACCTCCTGCATTATGCACTCCACCAATCAGGAGGCGTGTGCACGTCCTGCATTATGCACTCCACCAATCAGGAGGCGTGTGCACGTCCTGCATTATGCACTCCACCAATCAGGAGGCGTGTGCACGTCCTGCATTATGCACTCCACCAATCAGGAGGCGTGTGCACGTCCTGCATTATGCACTCCACCAATCAGGAGGCGTGTGCACGTCCTGCATTATGCACTCCACCAATCAGGAGGCGTGTGCACGTCCTGCATTATGCACTCCACCAATCAGAAGGCGTGTGCACGTCCTGCATTATCCACTCCACCAATCAGGAGGCGTGTGCACGTCCTTTATTATGCACTCCACCAATCAGAAGGCGTGTGCGCGTCCTGCATTATCCACTCCACCAATCAGGAGGCGTGTGCACGTCCTGCATTATCCACTCCACCAATCAGGAGGCGTGTGCACGTCCTTTATTATGCACTCCACCAATCAGAAGGCGTGTGCGCGTCCTGCATTATCCACTCCACCAATCAGGAGGCGTGTGCACGTCCTGCATTATGCACTCCACCAATCAGAAGGCGTGTGCACGTCCTGCATTATCCACTCACAGAGCGCGAACCATTACAGAGAAAGAAGCCTGTGGCAGATCAAACTCTGAAGTACGAGATTAGCGTCAGAGGCAAGGGAGGTCCAGTTCAAATTTTGAAGCCACAGGTGGCGAAAAGCCTCGTCTGTATTTGATCCTCCCTGGTACCTGGAGTGGGGGCACTTATGAAGGTATCTGGGATGTGGTGATCAAGACTGAGACAGTAGCCAGCAGCTCTATGGTTGCTAAGCGTAACTATTCCTGATTTCATAGGGCATTTTGATCATATATTGCTTTATAGAGCTTTCCCAGCGTGGTTTATAATAGATATATATATATACAGAGCCTGCAATGCAAGTCTCTCTCTCTCTCTCTCACTCTCAATATTATTACAATTAATAAAAATTTCTGTTATTGTTATCGATACCATTATCATCGCTATTCAACAATTGCCTTCTAAACAAAATTAACTTAAATTTAGAATGAGTACTACAAAAGCAAGTTTTCTAAAAAAAAAAAAACGCAGTTTAAAGTAAATGATATTTTTTCAATGCATTTTATCTTCATGAAAATTAAATTTTTTCCAAAGAACAAAATTCCCTTCAATTTTCCTGGGCGTTCCGCCTGTGCCAGAGAATGGTGGTTACGCGGGCGAACCCGTCGTTAGGTCTGTTTTGGCGCGTAAATCACCCAAGTCGCCGGGATCGCCTCCTGGGGGGGGGGGAGTGGTGGTGAAAATAATCCTTTGGTTGGCAGCCAATTACAGCGATGGGGAAAGAGGCGTGATTGTACCTGATTGTTGTGTGTGTGTGTGTGTGTGTGTATGTGTGTGTGTGTGTGTGTGTGTGTGTGTGTGTGTGTGTGTGTGTGTGTGTGTGTGTGTGTTATATGAAACAGTTGAACTTATATCACCCACTCTTGGCGCCAACCTTGTCGTAGCGTCACTGTCGATGTCCTCGCCGGGGTCTTCGGTCACCTCTCGACAGTGTTACTCTTCTCCCTTCACCTCTGTGTCCCCCTTGCACGTGTGCAGAAACGCTGCAACAACCCCTATGGCGACCGGGTATAGAGGCAGTGCAATCACCGTGCAACAGTCCGGGGGCCCTCCCTTACTGACTTGAGGCAGCCACTATAATTAAAACAACGCAGGTACAGCATAAACTCCAGCCTTCACTGTTGGGTAACCACGACCCCAGACTCAAACGTCAGGCTGTCACTTTAATATTTCTCCCTTCACTGTATTTCGCTGGAGATATACAGTGATTCTAATCACAGACTACGCCTCGCAATGCTGCGATCACGATGACAGTGGACTATCAGAACTTCTGTGCCTTGGGGCTGCACTTCTTATCATCTCTACCTGATTGTCACCTGTCTGGGACTGTTTACTCTATGTTAGTCGAGGCCCTCAGGCTTCAAGACGAGTGAACAATTCTTCACTCCGCTTCACTGCAGTTTTTTTACAGCCTGGATATGGATTAAACTGGTCCCACAACCTCTACATTCTTGAAGGTAAATTTGGATTCGTAAATCAGAAATCCGCCCGCTGACACGTCACTAATTCTTGGAAATGCGAAACGTCTTCACTTGAAGCTACTACTACGGCCGTTCGTGTGCCACAGGCAACGGCACACGCACCCTCTGGACTTGTGTTGAGATCTCACTGCATTGCACTGCATCAAATCTTAGCCAATTAAAATCCAGCCTCAGAGCAAGTCTGCTCTTGTCCGGCTCTCAGATCAAAGTGAGGCCTCCAAGGTCACTCTTCTGCCTCATATCTCTCCCTCTCGGGAATCACCTGACCTTCGCTCACACTGCGATTGGCAGGTCAGTACAAAACTTAGCCAAGCAGGTCATATGCCTACATCCGGGACCCCCTTGTTCCCCTGGCCCTGCCTTGGTGGACAAGAGAACCTGTAGCGAGCGAGGCCACTCCAGCCGGGCCATTACTGCCTGCCATATTCGAACAGGTAAAGCCTAGGCTTCGCCCCCACCCTTCCGAAATTCACAAAAAGACAACTGTCACATGAAATGTACATTCTAATTCTATATAATTTGAACTAAAAACTACCTTGGGCCGTCTGGCATGTAGATATGTGTGTGTATGTGTGTGTGTGTATGATTCTTGAAAGCAGGAAGAGATGTAACGCCGACGGAAACTCAAAACAATGTCCAGTAGTCTCATACACGCGCGCGCGCACACACACACACACACACACACACACACACACACACACACACACACACACACACACACACACACACAAACACACACACACAGTTTTACCAAACAGTTGATGCTTGACTATCCAAGCACAATTGGGCAAATGCATTACATTTAAGAACAACTCTTGACAGATTAAGACACTCACATAAAAACAGAGATGCCGCCCCTGAGAACCATGGCTCACCTGAAAACAACCATAAATAAAATTTTAAAATAAAATTAAACCTCAGAATAATAAAAAAATTAATATCTTTAATTTTAAATAAAGTTTGAAAATTACCTTGCTAAGTTTAAATGAAAAATTAGATAAGAGACCTGAGGAAGAACTTAATTGGCTGCGGCGTTGCCCCCCTTTGTTGCAGGTGAGTTCTTGTGAGCAGTATAGCAGGTCAGAGCATACCTGGAACATACCTGGAGTGTGTTTCAAGAGTTCTTCTTCTCCCCTGAGCCCGGCCTGAGGCCAGGCTCGACAGGAAGGCATACACAAACCCAGTCATGTGGTGGACTGTGTATATATAGCATTTCTAGTTGGTAATATACATATATATATACACTAGAGGTGAGTACCCGGCTTTGTCCGGGTCTCTCTATCAATCCATCCATATATCCACATATCTGCTTATTCATTCATCAATCTATCCATTCAAGTATCCATCTATTTATTCACATATCTTGTATTCACCCTCTGCCAGCATTTTACATCTTCACTAATTACTCTCTTCACTGCAATGTTTTCATCGCCATAATCTTCTCCTCTTCCCCTCTTTATTGTTTCTTTTGAACAATAAAACTCCACGTTAATCACAGGTCATTTGACTCCATGAAAATGGGCTCGAGTTGTGAATAGTTACAAATATTTGTAAAATCCTTTAACTTAGGCCGACCCTGATCCGCCTATGTTGGTCCTGTACCTCAGACCATTATCCCTTATAGATTTGGATGAGGCTATCCCCAAGCCTCTGGACCTTACTCAGAGGCTTCGGACCGTTTCGGTCCGTCCTGGACCATTATCAAATCGTGTTGAAGGGCCGAAACGTCGTCGTTTCTCCCTTTTCTGACGTGTGGTTCGGCCCTGACATCTTCAGCCACGTTATTGTGACGAATCGTCTACTTTAGAATCTTTCCGTTCTGTGAATTAATCGCATTTAGGAATGATATCATCACCAACGTTCCCTGGCTTGACATCCACGAAGTCCGACGCTCTCACGAACGCGAAGAATACGTGGCAAGTTTGCTGTCGCACTTTGACCGTCAACACCGCTGCATCTCGCCATCACCGGAGTTTACGACCCACTAAATAGTCAAGCTGGACGAGCCGGATCCCCCGACCAGCTGTGTCCCCCCTACTAGCCCCAGAAGGCAAGACGGTGCCACTGGGCAAGACAGTGCCCAACCACGACAACATGAAGCGGTTGATATTCCCTCCGTCGTGTAGTAAGAGTTTCGATCTTAAAGACAGAGGAGAGAGATGTCACCTGAACGACCCAAGACTGTTATCTTGAGGTTATTTTGAGATGATTTCGGGGTTTAGCGTCCCCGCGGCCCGATCCTCGACCAGGCCTCATTTTTGTTACACACTCCCCCCTCCAGGAAGCAGCCCGTAGCAGCTGTCTAACTCCCAGGTACCTATTTACTGCTAATGTTGATGATGTTCTTTACTCCAGTGTGCTCCGGCGACGATCTTGACTCCAAAAACGCAGCCCACTCAAACACGGTCGCCAATACGTTGGTGGTTTCCGCGTATTCTTTTATAAGGAACTGAGAGTGATCTTAGATCCTGGTTCGGTACCCCGAAGGAGTCTCACATAGTGTCGAGACATCGTCATGAAAAGGTCCAAGCTTTAGTCTTCCCAGGTAATCATACAGCAGGATGCCCTGTATGCCCTGTATGACCTGCATGACCTACCAGTTCGTAACATACAACACAGGTCACCCAATCACAGCTATTCGGTCCAAAACAAAGGTGGCAAGTTACAGAACTACAACTTTCCTAACACCTCCAGTCTTGCTAATACTATTAACCAACGTATTTGATGAGATGTTAACAATATCAGATCTGAGCACTCACATATAGACGAAGACACTGACATAAGTTAGCCGACAGTGACTGGAGAAGGCCAAGCAGTGACTGGAGAAGGCCAAGCAGTGACTGGAGAAGGCCAAGCAGTGACTGGAGAAGGGCAAGCAGTGACTGGAGAAGGGCAAGCAGTGACTGGAGAAGGGCAAGCAGTGACTGGAGGCGGCCAAGCAGTGACTGGAGAAGGCCAAGCAGTGACTGGAGAAGGGCAAGCAGTGACTGGAGAAGGGCAAGCAGTGACTGGAGAAGGGCAAGCAGTGACTGGAGAAGGGTAACATCAACACTGACGTCAGCCAACAGTCTCCAGGTGGCAGCACAGCGCCCCGAGGCCAGTAACTTGAGCGGCTCCCGCCTACCTCATCTACGTCATCAACACATGTAAACAAACTCACGTGGAGGAGAGGCAAAATTTGGCGGGAGAGGGAAGGGGGAGGATAAAGAGGAGGAGATACATGGGAGAGAGAAGAGTGGGAGGGGGGTGGGAGAGAGAAGGGAAAGGGAGAGAGAGAGAAGGGGAGGGGGCACAGAGGAGACTAGAGGGAAGGAAAGGGGAAGGGCGGGGAAAAATCTCCAGTGAAGGCTATGTATACATATACCATCTGGTATATACCATCTGGCTCTTATATTTATGTTCTAGTTATACCAGCTTCCTCCCTCCCCCCCTCCCTCTTCGTCCTCCCAAGCATGAGTCATCACCTCCTGGCATTCCTGAAAGAAACACATTGTAACACATCCACACATGAAAGGCGGGGTCCAAGAGCTTAATAGCTCGACTCTAATAGTCACAAATAGTAAATACACAAACCCCCCCCCCCCACACACACACCTACAAACAGGAGACATCAACAAAAAACATGCATTCAGGAACTGCAGTGAGTCGAAACTAATCATCATAACTATGCTAAATCATGGAGCCTAGAAATCCCCCCATAATGAGGGAAAAAAAGAGTAAAGTTAGTGGAATTTGACATCGAGAATTTGGGACACGAAATACCTCCCCAAGAGCCTAAGACTTGTATTCTGAACCTTGACTCTTTGACACAACTAAAAGCAAACGACCGTAAGACCGAGGCTCAGAGAGGGAAGAGTGGGGCTACAGCAAAAGAATTACATAAAAAATAGGTAACAAAGTATCTGGGGAAATGTAACATGGAAGGAACAAGTTGGTGGTGGATGTTGACCAGACCACACACACTAGAAAGTGAAGAGACGACGACGTTTCGGTCCGGCCTGGAAACATTCTCAAGTCGATCGTGGATGACAGGTGGATGTCTCTTGGTGGATGACAAGTCTTGTAAATGATGGTTTGACAGGTGGATGTCTCTTGGTGGATGACAAGTCTTGTAAATGATGGTTTGACAGGTGGATGTCTCTTGGTGGATGACAGACTTGTAAATGATGGTTCAAGCCAACACTACAGAAGGGCTAGTTAAGACACACATATTCCAACAACATTGGGGAGGGGGGGGAGGGGGAGAGAGAATTCAACAGCCAATGACACGAAGCTAAAAGGAAAAGCAGATAGGGAACTATTGGGGGAAATCACCAAGCCATAACGACTCTATAGCACTGGGAAGGGTCAGGATAAGGATCTGGGCTGAGACGGGGTGTGGGGGGGGGGGTTGTTAAGGATGTGGAAAACACACACACACACACACACACACACACACACACACACACACACACACACACACACACACACACACACACACACAACGTGTATAAACATCAAGCCGCCATTCAGAAGCCTTAACAAGGAACCCTGTATAATGCTATATACAACTTGTGTAAAAGTATGCCCTCCAGGGTGACGCCACGGCAAGAACCCTCACTCGAGGAAACACGAAATATATTTAAAAAAAAAGGTACATAAATGTTACAAAACTCGTCCAGTAATCAAAAGACAACAGTGAAAGACCCGGGAACAACGCCTCACCGAAGAACCCGAGGTACAAGGGAGACATGATCGCAACATAAAAGTTTCTAAAGCGAACCGACACATTAAACCAAAAGTAATCAAAATAGGAAATGGGGGAAAAAGATAGCAATAAAAATTGGTAATCCTGTAAACAAATGTATGTAATAGATAGAGTACTCACTTAATTGTGGTTACGGGAATTGAGCTTCAGCTCTTTCGCGTGTTGGTGTCAAATGGTCTAACACCTGTGTCAAACGGTCTAACACCTGTGTCAAATGGTCTAACACCTGTGTCAAATGGTCTAACACCTGTGTCAAATGGTCTAACACCTGTGTCAAATGGTCTAACACCTGTGTCAAATGGTCTAACGGGAAGGCGTGATCAATGGACCCCCAAATAATTACAAAAAAAGAAAGGTCCGAAGCTGGGAAGAGCATGAAGCCATTGACCTAAGGGCCGGTGGCTGAGTTGAGCTGGCGCAGAGTACGGAACGCTTAAGATCTTCAGGATGTTGTGCAGGAGACTTGGCCGACCTCCTCACAGTAAGCGGCGGCCGCATACCACATGGCTCACCCACAAGGGTATAAGATATACCCCTGAAAGGCGATACGCTCTCCCAAGGGGTGAAAAAAATACGCCATAAAAAAAGGCATTGTGAACATTATCTGAGCACAGTATACTGGATTTCATGATAATACAGGAAGGAAAAAAATAAGAGTAAGGAACAATGGCGGCCACTCAAATTGATTATATATATATATATATATATATATATATATATATATATATATATATATATATATATATATATATATATATATATATATATATGTATGTGTGTGTGTGTGTGTGTGTGTGTGTGTGTGTGTGTAGTGAAGATCACACAGTTGGAACATTGCTGTCCTTAGACAACGATATTCAGACCTCCAGCACAAGGTAATGACTGTAGGGGAAACAGGTCATGCCTGCTTGCCAGCAATACTTCTAACCTAACTCCTACCTAACTAGCTCCTGCCTAACTAACTCCTAACTAACTCCTGAGGTAAAAACCCCGCAAATAAACCCTATCTAACAGTGTTATAATCCTAGATAAAAAAAAATATGTATTATGTATGTTATATAAACAATATCACTTCCTCATAAGCTATTTTCCGTTCAACAACGAGATAAGTTTCAATGCCAAGATACGCGGGTTAATGATGGCAGGTCTGCACTTGCAGGTCGGGACCAAAGAGCCAGACCTCAACCCCCGCAAACACAACTAGGTGAGCACTTAATGCTTCAAATGCCCCTACTAACCTCCTCCAATACACACACCTACAAAGTTGTGTTCATACTGACCCCTACAATCTTAATCGGATGGATTTAAATGCTAAATCCACAACATTAGGGGATCAGTTCACAACCACCAACGGGAGAACATTAAGGCCACTTGTCGATGCATGTTATGATGTTTAAATAGTAAGTATATGGAATCAGTCACCGTAAATATATATATATGGATGAGTGAGGGATAGGTATACTGGCTTTAACCTGTCATATACAACTCATCACACTAATATTATGGATAAGTTAGTGACTGACCATTAGGCCTTAACAGCCAATATACAAGTGGCTAATGTTGGCCTACCTGGCACCAACAAGACGCAGGCTAACAGTAACAAATGAACAAGACAATTCTTAATAGATTACATTGAAAACTGGTATAAATATTACGAGCCTGACAGTGTACAAAACTTCCATGATGACCTCGTTAACAAAACTTACGAGGCCTTCAAAAATTCAAAATTAGAATTCAAAATTCAAATGTTTACTCAGGTAAAGTACAGACATACAAGGTGTGATACAAACATTGATGGAATTATAGATAGAGCTAGTACATACAATGCCTAAAGCCACTATTACGCAAAGCGTTTCGGGCAGGAAAAATAGCGAGTCACACACTAAAAAAAATAGAAATACCGGCCATCAAGGCAGAAATACACCAATACTATGATGACGCTAAACTGAAGGAATTGAAATCAATTGCTAGACAAACAGGTTAACCATACGAGACCCTTAGAAACACTTCAGATGTTGAAACTGTTTCAGGCCGCGCTTGCAGCGGCGAGGGAAGAGAATGACTGAACTTAGACAAAACGAATGGGAGGGTTTTTATAAGTGGATTTAAACAAGTGGATTTAACCTGCACACTCCCCTGACCAGAGCCTGGAAAAGCATTAACAAAATTTTTGGTAAAAAGAATAGACAAGTTCCATATCCAAACCCGCTATACAAAGCCAATCAACCAATTACAAAATTAGGCTCAGGTCCCCAGCTTAGAAATGTTACCAACTATCACTAGGGAGGAACTGGAAGGGAAGTCCAAGGACAGCAATGATCTTATTAGTTTCATGTTGAGCAAGCAACATGATGAGTGCCATGTTCCATATACAGATTATGAATTGGATGCAGCCTTCTCCAGGGCGGGGAAATTGATGATACTTTACAGTCAATTAACTCAAGACGCCAATTCTAACAACGGCGTCATCATCCTATTACCGGTTAGGAAACTGGAAATACGACGTTTCGTCCGAGAATCATGTTAATTATGCTTCTGGGATGATGTGAATACTTCATATTCAAAGATTAAATTGAACCCATTCCCATGCCTGTACTCGGGTACAAATACACAACCGGATCACCCACACACTTAATCACCCAAACCCACGCAGATTAACACACAACGCAATATTTAACAGGTTACAAATATCGGACAACATTTACTTAACCCATCTCTATTAACCAGTTCCACACATTTCTCAACTAACTTCACCTTTTAATTGGTTTCTCTCATTAACTCATTCCTCAGTTTCCAGCCCATCACCGGCTTTATCCACGTAACCAAGAGGTCTCTGTCTCTGTCTCTCTCTCTCTCTCTCTCTCTCTCTCTCTCTCTCTCTGTCTCTCTGTCTCTCTGTCTCTCTGTCTCTCTCTGTCTCTCTGTCTCTCTCTCTCACCACACAAGAGGTTTCAGTGGATAAGATCTGGACTATGCACCTTACATGCCACCCTCTTGGTAACTCAACACTAAAATCTCAGGGCTCAAAAGCTCACACAGATCTACACAAACACACACTGATGAGTCTGCCACCCACAACAGCTTGTTGTAACCGAGGCCGTGCCTATGTGACTCCACTGTTGCTTCTCAATTTTTTTTCTCTCCCTCTAGGTACAAGGTGTCGCGTTGAACGACACTTATGATTCCATATGAAAGAATCCATAGGTGCAAACTACTCCCAGTTCCGACGTTAGTGTGTGGGAGATGTATCAGGTGTGTGGGAGATGTATCAGGTGTGTCTATGGCTGCATAGGACTTGTCACATGGTTTGAGAATCGACTTGAGAATGGTCCAGGACGGACCGAAACGTCGTCGTCGCCTCCAGTGTGTGGTCTGGCCAACATGGTTGGTACCTTCTAAGATTGTACCGGTCACTGGGACACTTGTCAGCTCGTCAACACCGGTAGTGGAACACCGGCTGTGGTAATTTCTGAGGCGTTGTTCGGCGGTAAATATAAAGGCGAGGTTCTTGTAAGAGCAACTTGTGGAGACGAATGTTGCCTGAGAATAACTCGAGTGATTTGCATGCATGAGAGGTCTTGTTCTGTTGCTTTATGGCTTGCTTGCCTCTTAGGCTGGTGGGAAGATGGTCTTAAGTCAGGGTGGTGGTGGTTGATGGTAGTAGTTGTGGTGGTGATAGGGGGGTGGAAGGGAGTGAGGTTTAGCTCTATATGCCCCCCACCTACTACCCTTAAACGCGATTATAACTATTCTGGCGTTCGAATTCTTGGCCGAATTTGACCTTAGAGTTGTAGACGGAGATGGCTTCTACAACTTCTTCTTTCGAGTCATTCCACTTGTTGACTACCAGTACAGGGGATGACCAGGGCTCTTTCCTGGTCTCTGAATGTCCGCCTTCTGGCGAGGCTTCAGCCTGGTTATTGTCGTCAGGAGGGTGAAGGTGGGGGGCGGTGGAGGGGTGGGGGTGGGGGTGGAGGGGTGAGGGTGTGGGTGGTGGGGTGGGGGTGTGGGTGGTGGGGTGGGGGGAGGGGTGGAGGGGGGAGAGAGAGAGGTTATCACCTATTCAAAGTAACGCTCCAGGGTGTGTTATTACAAGATTTGCGTCACCCTTGGCACCCGCCTGCTTGCCTGCCTGCTTGCCTGCCAGCCATCCTGCCTGCCGCCCTGCTTGTGGCAGGCAGGCAGGCAGTGTGTGTGTTGTCGTCTGCCTGTCATGGGTGACGGTAGGCTGTGAGTGGGTTACACCTGCAAGAAGGTGTATGCCGCCAACAGCCTGCCTGCAGGCTTGGAACACCCACACCTGTGTTAACAGGTGTTGACAGGTGCTGAGGTTGGTGTGCAAGTCACATGTTAGTTAAGAGTTTGTGATGTTAACTTCGACCTTCAAGCACTTTTAGTCCAGCACGTGTACACTAGCCTCTAGTATGTGTACACTAGCCTCTAGTATGTGTACACTAGCCTCTAGTATGTGTACACTCCCTCTAGTACGTGTACACTTGGTCTAGTACATGTACACTAGCCTCTTAGTATGTGTACACTCCCTTTAGTATGTGTACACTCCCTCTAGTACGTGTACACTTGGTCTAGTACATGTACACTAGCCTCATAGTATGTGTACACTCCCTCTAGTATGTGTACACTAGCCTCTAGTATGTGTACACTAGCCTCTAGTATGTGTACACTAGCCTCTAGTATGTGTACACTAGCCTCTAGTATGTGTACACTCCCTCTAGTACGTGTACACTTGGTCTAGTACATGTACACTAGCCTCTTAGTATGTGTACACTCCCTTTAGTATGTGTACACTCCCTCTAGTACGTGTACACTTGGTCTAGTACATGTACACTAGCCTCTTAGTATGTGTACACTCCCTCTAGTATGTGTACACTAGCCTCTAGTATGTGTACACTCCCTCTAGTATGTGTACACTCCCTCTAGTATGTGTACACTCCCTCTAGTATGTGTACACTCCCTCTAGTATGTGTACACTACCCTCTAGTATGTGTACACTCCCTCTAGTATGTGTACACTCCCTCTAGTATGTGTACACTCCCTCTAGTATGTGTACACTCCCTCTAGTATATGTACACTCCCTCTAGTATGTGTACACTCCCTCTAGTATGTGTACACTTGGTCTAGTACATGTACACTAGCCTCTTAGTATGTGTACACTAGCCTCTAGTATGTGTACACTAGCCTCTAGTATGTGTACACTAGCCTCTAGTATGTGTACACTCCTTCTAGTATGTGTACACTCCCTCTAGTATGTGTACACTCCCTCTAGTATGTGTGCACTCCCTCTAGTATGTGTACACTACCCTCTAGTATGTGTACACTCCCTCTAGTATGTGTACACTCCCTCTAGTATGTGTACACTACCCTCTAGTATGTGTACACTACCCTCTAGTATGTGTACACTACCCTCTAGTATGTGTACACTACCCTCTAGTATGTGTACACTACCCTCTAGTATGTGTACACTACCCTCTAGTATGTGCACACTACCCTCTAGTATGTGCACACTACCCTCTAGTATGTGTACACTACCCTCTAGTATGTGTACACTACCCTCTAGTATGTGTACACTACCCTCTAGTATGTGTACACTACCCTCTAGTATGTGTACACTCCCTCTAGTATGTGTACACTAGCCTCTAGTATGTGTACACTACCCTCTAGTATGTGTACACTCCCTCTAGTATGTGTACACTACTCTCTAGTATGTGTACACTACCCTCTAGTATGTGTACACTCCCTCTAGTATGTGTACACTACTCTCTAGTATGTGTACACTACCCTCTAGTATGTGTACACTCCCTCTAGTATGTGTACACTACCCTCTAGTATGTGTACACTACCTCTAGTATGTGTACACTCCCTCTAGTATGTGTACACTCCCTCTAGTATGTGTACACTACTCTCTAGTATGTGTACACTACCCTCTAGTATGTGTACACTCCCTCTAGTATGTGTACACTACCCTCTAGTATGTGTACACTCCCTCTAGTATGTGTACACTCCCTCTAGTATGTGTACACTACCCTCTAGTATGTGTACACTACCCTCTAGTATGTGTACACTAGCCTCTAGTATGTGTACACTCCTTCTAGTATGTGTACACTCCCTCTAGTATGTGTACACTCCCTCTAGTATGTGTGCACTCCCTCTAGTATGTGTACACTACCCTCTAGTATGTGTACACTCCCTCTAGTATGTGTACACTCCCTCTAGTATGTGTACACTACCCTCTAGTATGTGTACACTACCCTCTAGTATGTGTACACTACCCTCTAGTATGTGTACACTACCCTCTAGTATGTGTACACTACCCTCTAGTATGTGTACACTACCCTCTAGTATGTGTACACTACCCTCTAGTATGTGCACACTACCCTCTAGTATGTGTACACTACCCTCTAGTATGTGTACACTACCCTCTAGTATGTGTACACTACCCTCTAGTATGTGTACACTACCCTCTAGTATGTGTACACTCCCTCTAGTATGTGTACACTAGCCTCTAGTATGTGTACACTACCCTCTAGTATGTGTACACTCCCTCTAGTATGTGTACACTACTCTCTAGTATGTGTACACTACCCTCTAGTATGTGTACACTCCCTCTAGTATGTGTACACTACTCTCTAGTATGTGTACACTACCCTCTAGTATGTGTACACTCCCTCTAGTATGTGTACACTACCCTCTAGTATGTGTACACTACCTCTAGTATGTGTACACTCCCTCTAGTATGTGTACACTCCCTCTAGTATGTGTACACTACTCTCTAGTATGTGTACACTACCCTCTAGTATGTGTACACTCCCTCTAGTATGTGTACACTACCCTCTAGTATGTGTACACTCCCTCTAGTATGTGTACACTCCCTCTAGTATGTGTACACTACCCTCTAGTATGTGTACACTACCCTCTAGTATGTGTACACTACCCTCTAGTATGTGTACACTACCCTCTAGTATGTGCACACTACCCTCTAGTATGTGTACACTACCCTCTAGTATGTGTACACTACCCTCTAGTATGTGTACACTACCCTCTAGTATGTGTACACTACCCTCTAGTATGTGTACACTCCCTCTAGTATGTGTACACTAGCCTCTAGTATGTGTACACTAGCCTCTAGTATGTGTACACTACCCTCTAGTATGTGTACACTCCCTCTAGTATGTGTACACTACTCTCTAGTATGTGTACACTACCCTCTAGTATGTGTACACTCCCTCTAGTATGTGTACACTACTCTCTAGTATGTGTACACTACCCTCTAGTATGTGTACACTCCCTCTAGTATGTGTACACTCCCTCTAGTATGTGTACACTACCCTCTAGTATGTGTACACTCCCTCTAGTATGTGTACACTCCCTCTAGTATGTGTACACTCCCTCTAGTATGTGTACACTACTCTCTATTATGTGTACACTACCCTCTAGTATGTGTACACTCCCTCTAGTATGTGTACACTACTCTCTAGTATGTGTACACTACTCTCTAGTATGTGTACACTCCCTCTAGTATGTGTACACTACCCTCTAGTATGTGTACACTCCCTCTAGTATGTGTACACTCCCTCTAGTATGTGTACACTACCCTCTAGTATGTGTACACTACCCTCTAGTATGTGTACACTACCCTCTAGTATGTGTACACTACCCTCTAGTATGTGTACACTAGTACACTAGGATAATGACCCATTTCTGAAGGTCATCCTCACTTTGTCCCTCTCTAGGTCAAGAGGTCTCTTTTGTGTTATATATATATATATATATATATATATATATATATATATATATATATATATATATATATATATATATATATATATATATATATATATATATGTATATATATATATATATATATATACATATATATATATATATATATATATATATATATATATATATATATATATATATATATATCCACACGACAAACATTATACATAATGCTTTAAATGACAGTTTGCATGTTCATAAATCATGTGTGTGTTGCTTGAAAAAAAAAAACAATTAAGAAGGAGTTTGGAAGAAGACGAGGAAGAATGGAGAGGGAAAAAGTCTCGCCGAGACTAATTATTAACTTGAAGAGGACAGTGACGCAGCAGCCGCCACAAACCCACGCTGAATGGTCAGGGGGAATTAGGGTTTTCCTTGGGTGGTCGGTGGGGTGGGGTGGGGGAGGGGTGGGGGTGGGGGAGGGGTTGGGGATGGGGGGTTGAGGCCTTGATGAATTCACGGAGAGGGGGGAGGGGGTTGAATCTGTGACACTACCCCTCAAGGTTACCTCTCTCCTCCACACCCCCCCCTACAACCCCATGTCCTCCCCCTCCCCTAATCCCCCCCCCCCCCCAGGGCCAACCACTCTGGAAACCACAATTGGTTCATTAATTGGAGATAATTCCCTAATCATTACTGTAAGGAGATCCGCCTGGATGGGGTGTCAGGCCAACTAGGCTGTTGCTGCTGGTATTTATTAAGGGGGGAGGGGTTGGTTGGCAGGTGAAGCTTTATCCTACCCCCCTCTTCCCCCCCCCCCCCTTCCATACCCATGCCACACACACAATCATCCCTCTCATCAAATTCATGTTTTTTTTTTTTTTAGGGGAATTTGACCCAATCGCTAAAACTGTGGGATTTTAGTACAATTTAGAAGGACGAAATATTGACGTTTTTCGAACAACGGACTCCGTGGGGTTAGGTGGGTTGTGTGGGTCGTCTTCGTCCTCGTCGTCTCCTCATTCATCATCATCTTGAGATGTGCTTAAGGAAGTGTATTGCTCTCTCTACACACTTTGTTAAACACCTGTGAACCTTAAACCTTCCTTCAGCACCGTCTCATCAACTCATCAACCCTCATCAAGCCATGCTCGGCCAAAGAGCGCCTGACCCTCACCAATGTATAACAATGTATAAGAGAATAAAGAAGTTTAATGAAGTGAGCTTAGAATATAATCAGTCAATAAAGCATTTTTCCATAAAAAAATAATCGAACATAACCACCTGAATAAAAAAAAAAAATTCCACCCATATTCAGGAAGTTGAGAAATAAAGTTCAGTGGGAATTGAGTCATATAGTTTTGAAGACGAGTCGCTTCACGACATTCCTTCACTCACTTACTCATTACTACCCTCACGAAAACACCAGCAGAGCGCCTCATCCAATCAGCATTAAACCTCATTACAGAGGCATCAAAGACACGTGTTTAGAGAGAGAGAGTAACAGGAGTTAAGAGTATACAGGCCGAGGTACCAAAAACTGGCTCTGGCCCCCACTCGAGGCAAACTTAATTACCGTTGCCTCCACAAGGACCATCCAAGTGAGGGAGGGAACTAGCAGCAACATCTTAATTATTTAATCTGGAGGATGTGGCATACGGTACAAGACGGTGGTTAAGACAGCAAGAACACGAACAAGTATATCCGTCCTCTCTCTCTCTCTCTCTCTCTCTCTCTCTCTCTCTCTCTCTCCTACACAGACAACAGCGATGGGAGAGGTAGTGTGTGTATTTGAGTAAAGGAATGGGAGATAGGGAATGGTGATGCAAGAGATGGGGCAAGTGAGGGAGGGGGTGATGTCAAGAGATGGGGCAAGTGGGGAAGGGGTGATGTCAAGAGATGGGGCAAGTGGGGGAGGGGGTGATAGTCAAATAAGGGGCGAAAAATGAGAGTGGTGATGGCACCAGATGGGGGTCAAAGAGAGAGGGAGGGAATTATATCAGGGGGAAAATTACTAAGCCATTACGACTATATTTAATTTTTTTTTTATTTTTGTATAAAACAAAATACATTACAAAGCATACAATACAAAGGCACCGAAGCACCAACATCCATAAATGCAACATACAACAAAACAAGTACAAAAGCCACAACAAAATGCCTGACTCAAATGAACACATTACGGCAAAAAACCACACAGCACAAATGGCATATAGCAAATAACGTTAACTGAAAACAACAAAGAGGAATACACGAGGACACCCAAGAAGGACCCGCACAACCCAGACGGGACGCGCCAAATAATATACAATACACCACACACGGCGCTAAAGAAACATCAGAAACAAAAGGCACAATATCAAAAATAAAATTGCTAAACACACACACACACACACACACAACCCACGGAACACCCAACACACACACACACACACACACAACCCACGGAACACCCAACACACACACACACAACCCACGGAACACCCAACACACACACACACAACCCACGGAACACCCAACACACACACACACAACCCACGGAACACCCAACACACACACACACAACCCACGGAACACCCAACACACACACACACAACCCACGGAACACCCAACACACACACACACAACCCACGGAACACCCAACACACACACACACAACCCACGGAACACCCAACACACACACACACAACCCACGGAACACCCAACACACACACACACAACCCACGGAACACCCAACACACACACACACAACCCACGGAACACCCAACACACACACACACAACCCACGGAACACCCAACACACACACACACAACCCACGGAACACCCAACACACACACACACAACCCACGGAACACCCAACACACACACAGTACAAATATTCGAACACCCGGACTGGAACACGCAGGAACCGGGAACAATTGTCAGTCACACCCCAAACACACATGAAAGAAAGTACCGGAACACGCAGGACCCGGCAAAACACACACACACACAAACACACACATACATACACCAGAAAACACACACTAACGTTCAATTTCGCACAAGTCATCCACACATCCACTGAGAAAATAAACAGAGAGGACCACACTCACACAACACTACCAATACATCCCAGGGTAGCAGCGCACCCAAGAGCCCTCAACCTTATCCCCCAAAACTACCAGAGTGGGAGCCACCACGGCAAGCGTACCCTCAGAACTCTTCTGGAGCCTAACCACCAAATCTCCCCCTACCGACTCTTCCTGGATCCCCTTTCACAATATCCCACCAATCCACATTCTGTGTACCTGCAGGTGGTGGACCACTCCCACGAATATGTGGAAGTGGTCCACCACTTCTACATATTCGGAACAATAGGGTCACACTGCACAGCCGTCAAGGAAGAGGGGGTGCCGGCTTCCAACCTCTTCCTTGCATCTAGGACATTCTGAAGAGAACCCCCAAATTTCCGTCGCTTCAGGCCGTGCTGCAGTGCTGCCCACCGCCGACAGGCAACATGTAATCTGCTTCACGTCGTCCAGAACCGCGACTGGGAGAATGCACATCCTCTATATGCACTTCCGCCACCACCTCAGTTGTCCGAGCAGCAGGCCGAGCCGCAACAACAGTATCACGGATCACTTGCTGCGAGTTCCGAAGCACACCAACCGGCTCAGCACTGGAGCACACATCCACCGATGAAATGCCCACCGCTGCATCTACCACCTGGCCAGAGTTGGCAGTCACGGCAGCACACTCGCCCTCGGAGCCGGCCTGCACGGGCACGCACGGGCTTGGAGGGAGATCAACACCCCCAACAGACCGTCCGGGAGACAGCACAGCAGTACAGACGTCATCTCCACCAGTAGAAATCAATGAAGCAGCACTCTTAGAACCTTAGAACTTAGCAGCACTCAGATCGGCGCCCTGCAACTACCACTGCATCCGTTCCCATACAAGGGGCACTGCTCAGAACCGAGAGATCGTCCTGCTCGTGCAAAGGAGGAAAATCATTTTCATTGAACAGGTTAAACCGTTCACACACCCAAGTGGTGCAGGCAGCAGCCACATGGCCAACATGACCACACTTGAAACATGTCCGAGTCTGCTTTCGATAGAAGAAGCCGACCGTATAAGCCGGCAATCGATAGAGAAGAAAGCACATTTCCACAAAGAACCATCTTAGCCGTCCTGTAACCATTAATGCGTCCCTTGACGGCTCAAGACGTGTGCCTACACACACGAATAAAGTCGACACGCCCAAACCTGGCAAGCGCCCGACGGAGAAGATCCTCCGACATTTCAATCGGAGCATTTTTAATAGATACACATGTGTACTCAACACTCAAATTCGTCACAGTCACAGAGCCTCGACCGTTGCTCAGCCGCACCTCCCGATCCTCATACTTGTCCATAAACTGCTGCAATAAGCCATTCTCGGGGACTTCATCACCACTGTCCTCACGAACGACCTGCAGACCAACGAGATCATCCACGTTCACGTTCAGAACCTCAGTGTTGCTGATGACTCCAATATCCACCTTACAGGTAAATGTCAGCCCAGCCGACTCCTTCCTCCGCAGTGGCGGCACTAAGTCCCAATACTGAGACTGGAGAAACAGTCACCCCGCAGTGGCAAACAACCACTCGCCAGGGCAACCGAGAAGCGACCAATGTAAACCCCAGCAGAGAGCCCTCAGGAACGTCCGACCTGGCTGGTGGTTCAGAGTGGACTCATTACGACTATATAGCACTTGGAAGGGAGTCAGGATAAGGATTTGGGATGGGACGGGGGAAAGGACGTAACGACCATACAACAATTTGGATGGTCGGGGATTGAACGCCGACCTGCATGAAGCGAGACCGTCTGGCTATTTGCGAGAGTAAGAGTGAATAATGGAGGAATAACGAATAGGGTGTGAGTAATAGGGGTGATATAATCATGGTTCCAGTATAGATACAGCTAATGGCGACACAAAAAAATCTAAATTAATCCCCAGTTATTCCAAGGCGAAAATCACAGTCAAAACCTATTTAAAACTCAATAAAATCAAAGTCAGCATAAGCGACCTGCCCATCAGGGCGACCACAAGGAACGCCTCCGCCCGCCACTGGAGACGGCAAGCCAACATTCCTAACGAGTAATGTGTAATTGCTCGGCTATTAATCAAAATCATTGACACCTGAAATGAAATTGACCATCAATGTGGCTAGGGAATTTTTCTCTCCCGAGTGAGACAGAATCACCCCCTCCCCCCCGTGCCCAGAGGGAGGGGTGGGGAGTTGGCACCCCACCCCCCCTAACTGGTCATTACCCATCACCCTGGGGTAGGGGGAAGGGAGTTATCAGGGGAGAGCGCCAAGCCATGTCAACTATATAGCACTTGGAAAGGGTTACGGATAAGGATTTTGAGATGGGACGGGAGGGAAGAAATGGTGCCCAGCCACTTGTGGACGGTCGGGGATTGAACGCCGACCTGCATGAAGCGAGACCGTCACTATTATTTAATACACACACACATATTATATTATATACATATAGACGACGTGACATTATATATATATATATATATATATATATATATATATATATATATATATATATATATATATATATATATATATATATATATGTTGTTGAATATGACCGAGAAGGTAAGATTAATAATTCTAACACGAATTTTCTCAATATTTCTTACGTTTTTCTTCACTGTCGATGGTAATTGAAATATCAATTCTCCAAAATTCGTTTTTATTTATGGTCTGACGCCTGAACGCGTTTTGTATTATTACATTTTCAAAGACTTAGTTTACACATAAAAATTCATCGTACTCATACTCGTTTTGGGTGAGGTGATATGGCACAAAAGTTTTGGGTGAGGTGACAAACACAAGACAGAACACGAAACAATGGGTATAAATTGGGTATGAAAACATAAGAATGAAAGTAAAAGCAGAAGGCCTATTGCAGAGAGAGAGAGAGAGAGAGAGAGAGAGAGAGAGAACTGGGACAAAACAGGACACAAGATTACATCTAGTAGTCAGCAAGACGCCGGCGTCCTCCTCTCTCTCTCAAACATGTTGGCCTTCAATACACGAAGGTTCTTGAGCCAATGGAACACCTAAAGTGAAAACAAAAGTTTACAATCCGTTGGAAAACTTATGCCTATAGGAAATATATTCCCTATAGACATAACCTCTCTCACACAGAATGTGTCAGCCGCGGGCAGCTAACTGGTGAGATACGAGGGTCGTAAGACTAGATCGTACGCTACGTCACGACAGCTCGTAAGTTTAATATCGAATTGGGACAAGTTTGTTGTGCGGAGTCCAAGTTATTGAAGCTTTTGGTCTACAGACTGTTTGTTTTGTCGTTAATTACGTTATGGAAGGGTTGAGAGCAAGGTTTGAGGAGAACAGGAGAGGGAGAGACAGAAGAGGGGATGGGATAGAAAGGGGGGGGGCAGAAGGAGGGGGGAGAGGGTCAAGAGAAGAGGAGGATGAAGAGAGAAGAAGGAAGAGATGGGGGGGGGGGGGGGTGGAGCACGGTTCATGGGTAGCGGCAGTGAACCGGTTCGGGAAGCAGATGGTGGACCGGTTCCAAGAAAATTCAAGTGGTTACGCCCACAACATGTCGGGCGAGTCTGCATGATGATGGTGTGTAGTTGTGGTGAGGTGGTGGTGGTGGGTGTAGTGGTGGGTGTAGTGGTGGTGGTGGTGGTGGTGGTGGTGGGTGTAGTGGTGGGTGTAGTGGTGGTGGTGGGTGTAGTGGTGGTAGTGGTGGTGGGTGTAGTGGTGGTGGTGGTGGGTGTGGTGGTGGTGGGTATAGTGGTGGTGGTGGGTGTAGTGGTGGTGGTGGGTGTAGTGGTGGTGGTGGTGGTGGGTGTAGTGGTGGTGGTGGTGGGTGTAGTGGTGGTGGTGGTGGGTATAGTGGTGGTGGTGGGTGTAGTGGTAGTGGTGGTGGTGGGTATAGTGGTGGTGGTGAGGTGGGTGTAGTGGTGGTAGTGACGTACAGTCCTCCACATGTAGGGTTCTCTCACTATACTCTCTCACCGCACCATGATAGTAACTACAGCCTTAGATCACTTCAGGGAAAACTCAGATTTCTAACATCTGAAGAGCACTGTGTCATTCCCCATTGTGCTGCGTTACTACTGTATCAAACATTGTGCTGCGTTACTACTGTATCAAACATTGTGCTGCGTTACTACTGTATCAAACATTGTGCTGCGTTACTACTGTATCAAACATTGTGCTGCGTTACTACTGTATCAAACATTGTGCTGCGTTACTACTGTATCAAACATTGTGCTGCGTTACTACTGTATCAAACATTGTGCTGCGTTACTACTGTATCAAACATTGTGCTGCGTTACTACTGTATCAAACATTGTGCTGCGTTACTACTGTATCAAACATTGTGCTGCGTTACTACTGTATCAAACATACATTTTGAAATTTAGTTGAATTACGATAAATTTCTCCATTGCAAGGTATGAAGTAATAGTGAAACAGGATGCGAACATCCCGTAGAGTTTGTATTTGAACAGTATCTCCCAATCCTGAGCACTCCAGTTGCAAACTCTGTGAGCAGGAACTACGGCATGATCTCCCGCACTACATCACTGAATGCCTAGTTATTAGACCTTTCAGACCAGTTGGCATGAGGTACCTGGAGCTTTGCAATTACTTTATTCACTCTCGTATTCTTGAAGATATCCTCACAGTGTACCCAAAATTTGCCAGTGCCGGCTACTAAACATATGGCTCTGTATGACTAACCATCCTGCGAGATGGGGACTTGTATTACCACTGCTACCTTATTCAATCTTGTGTTGATGATATCCTCAAAATGCTTCCGGAGTCTGCCAGTGCAGACTGTCTATCACATGCCTCTGTATAACTAACCATCCTGTGTGATGGGGATTTTTTAGCATCACCTAGTTAGCTTTTTTGACACACTGTACTCCACTTCACATAGTCTAGGGTAGCTGCACTAATGCAGATGTACCTCGTGTATTAATAAAAAAATACAAGATAGTTATTGAGGATAACCTCATAATGCATTTAAAGTTTGCCAGTGCAGACTACTGATCACATGGCCCTGTATGATAGATCACTGTGCGAGATGGGTACGTTTAGCATAGCTAAACGTATGCATAGTGCTTTATCCAAATAATTCTTCCGTCTCCAACACTGACATTACTGAATGTCCAGTCATTAGACCCTTACGACCTCCCTGAATAAGGTCTTAAGATATCCTCGTAATGAATTCCAAAGTTGCTTGCCTTTGTATATTAACATACAACGCCCCCTGTATGAAGCTTCACCCTTCAAGACATCTCACACTCTCCCATCGACTACCTTCTATGATGTAGGGGAACTGTCAGACGCAAGTTATCAGTGAACAACCCCACAAGGGCCGTGACGAGGACTCGAACCTGCGTCCGAGAGCATCCCAGACGCTGCCTTAATCTCGACTGAGCTACGACAAGGTCAAAAGGAGTTTGTTCATTTGATGCATCACGCAATTGTGATTTCTGTGTGTAATCAAGTTATCAGTACCTGGAGGGACGGATACCTTGCGTCATTTCGTCACCGTTGCTATTTCCAAGCAACATTTTGTAAGTTCGAGGGAAAATGCATAAAAAATTTATATGGAGATTTAGGCTTCGGGCCTGGTACAGGAACCGATTAAGTCTATATAGAGGCTTAATCCTATGTTATTTCCCCCTATTACCCAATCCATCACACGTTTTACAACCAGGTCCCCACCAACTATACTGCTTGCTGGCCAGCGGTGCACAGTGAAAGATCAGCGCCTAATCATCCCATCTAAACCGGGGATTCGAACCGCGGTCCTCTCATTAGCGAGGCTAACCACTACACCACTAACACAGATCGTATAATTAAAAAAACGAATCAGCAGTTGAAGGAGTTAAATATCGCGTTTATTGTTAGCGCAAATTATTAATCAAGTTAAAAAAAAAAAAGACTTGGAATTCATGCACAAGGTGGAGATAGGGAACACGCCAAAGGCGCTAAATATATTGGCGATGCGAGACCTAATTGAATTTCACGATTATCGACACTATTAAGAAAATAATTGTGTGTGTGAGGAGACTTATGAGACGGTTGTGAGGTAGGTATTATGAGGGTCTGGGAGATGAGGTGTTGGGATGGCTTGTTCTTTATGGCGGACATGAACACCATCACCAGCATCATCAATGCCACAAGCACCAGGATCATCACCAGCATCATCACCATCATCATCACCATCATCGGCCAGCGAGCGCCAAGAGTTGTGATAATTGTGAACTATTAAGAGAGCCTTATTTTCCCCTAACGATCCTCTTGATCGCAGTACTTGAGAGAGAGAGAGAGAGAGAGAGAGAGAGAGAGAGAGAGAGAGAGAGAGAGAGAGAGAGAGAGAGAGAGAGAGAGAGAGAGATGGGAGAAGCCGAACAGAAGAGAACATGATAGAACGAGGAGGAAGGGTAGAAGAATCAAATCTCATAAGCGGAAAGATATGATCCTGTTAAAAGTGACTTCACCTGATTATATTTACGAAGTTGAGCTTCAGCTCTTTGGTCCCGCCTCTCAACGGTCAATCAACAGGCGAATAGGTTGCCGAGCCTATTTGAGATATGTCGTATATAGATACATTTGAAGTTAAGTAATATATGTGTCTGCGTGCGTGCGTGTGTGTGTGTGTGTGTGTGTGTGTGTGTGTGTGTGTGTGTGTGTGTGTGTGTGTGTGTGTGTGCCTTTACAATATGTGCCCTGCAGGAGCCAGCTGCTAGCTCTTGGACCCCGCCTTTTTAACCGTTGGTTATCTAATGCACTGACTTCAGGCCTGTTTTCCTGTATCATATATTTAAACCTAACATGCGCGCACGCGCACGCACACGCACACACACACACACACACACACACACACACACACACACACACACTTACTTACAGTTTAGTCTGTGTGTGTAAGATAGTAAGTAAGTTTAGTAAGACTAAACTGGAAAAGGTTCAAAGGTTTGCCGCCAGACTAGTACCCGAGCTGAGAGGTATGAGCTACGAGGAGAGACTACGGGAATTAAACCTCACTTCGTTGGAAAACAGAAGAGTTAGGGGGGACATGATCACCACATTCAAGATTCTCAAGGGAATCGACAGAGTTGATAAAAACAGGCTATTTAACACAAGGGACACACGCACTAGGGGACACAGGTGGAAACTGAGTGCCCAAATGAGCCACAGAGATATTAGAAAGAACTTTTTTAGTGTCAGAGTGGTTGACAAATGGGATGCATTAGGAAGTGATGTGGTGGAGGCTGACTCCATACACAGTTTCAAGTGTAGATATGACACAGCCCAATAGGCTCAGGAACCTGTACACCTGTTGATTGACGGTTGAGAGGCGGGACCAAAGAGCCAGAGCTCAACCCCCGCAAGCACAACTACTAGGTGAGTACAACTAGGTGAATACACACTCATGCCCAGGATGCAGCCCGTAGCTGCCGTCTAACTCCCAGGTATCTATTTACTGCTAAGTGAACAGGAATATCAGGTGAGAGAAACTCTGCCCATTTGTTCCTACCTCGACCGGGAACCGATCTCTGACCCTTAATACGACTACGAACACCGAGCGCTGTCCACTCAGCCGCGAGGACATGTTTTTGAGTTGGGGCTACGAATACGAGGGGCTCCTCACCTCTGTTCAGGGGAGGTGGTGACCACGGGTCGAAAACCCTGGCCAGGTGGTGCTGATTATGCACAGTGGGTCTAAGAAGGTCAGGGGTGGGTCTAAAAAGTCAGTGGTGGGTCTAGGAAGGTCAGGGGTGGTTCTAAAAGGTCAGTGGTGGGTCTAGGAAGGTCAGGGGTGGGTCTAAAAAGTCAGTGGTGGGTCTAGGAAGGTCAGGGGTGGGTCTAAAAGGTCAGTGGTGGGTCTAGGAAAGTCAGGGGTGGGTTTAAAAGGCCAGTGGTGGGTCTACGAAGGTCAGGGTGGGTCTAGGAAGGTCAGGGGTGGGTCTAAAAGGTCAGGGGTGGGTCTAGGAAGGTCAGGGGTGGGTCTAAAAGGCCAGTGGTGGGTCTAGGAAGGTCAGGGGTGGGTCTAAAAGGTCAGGGTGGGTCTAGGAAGGTCAGGGTGTGTCT
>NC_091172.1:28407208-28429708 GCF_040958095.1 Procambarus clarkii
TTGTGGATCTTGCATGCAAGCTGAGGGCGGCTGCAATTAGTGCACTAGACACCTGACTGTGTTGCTGGAGGTGTTGCTGGTGTTGTGTGAGGCGGCTCGCCAGGTAACCCCTCCCCTCCCTGGGACTGACAGACAGTGTTCGCCACAACCTGTGAGAACTGCACAATTATCCAGGTTACTGCAGATGGTATCACCACTAACAAGAGAACTGGGCATCGCATACCACACAATACCTCGTGTTGGTGTCTGTTCTTGGGATCGTATATCGCGTATATTTTACCTGGTATTCGCAGTGGTTCTTGTATCGAGTTCTTCGGAGGGGGGGGAGGGAGATTATGCATAAATATTATGCATAAAGTATTATGCATAATCTTCGGGTGGATTATGCATAAAGTCGTTGGGTATCAAAAGTAGAAGTGATACAGCAAGTTTGTTGTATTTTCTCAAGTAAAATCAGTGGAAGTGGTTATATACGTAGTTACGTTGGTAAGACTACCAGCCTATACAGGCTTATATGAGCCTATATCAGGCCTATACCGACACACACATAACCTCGATTCACCGAAGCTGATCCAGCCTGCGAAACCTAATTACCTTTCGGTCCAAATTTAGTCCAACTAGGCTGGCTAAGGCTAATCTAAACTAGTTAATCAAGTTTGATCTGAGCTGTGCTTGGGTTGTGTAGATTAGTGCCAGTGTGGCAGGGGTATACGTGCCAGTGTGACAGGGGTGTAAGTGCCAGTGTGACAGGGGTGTAAGTGCCAGTGTGGCAGGGGTATACGTGCCAGTGTGACAGGGGTGTAAGTGCCAGTGTGGCAGGGGTATACGTGCCAGTGTGACAGGGGTGTAAGTGCCAGTGTGGCAGGGGTATACGTGCCAGTGTGACAGGGGTGTAAGTGCCAGTGTGGCAGGGGTATACGTGCCAGTGTGACAGGGGTGTAAGTGCCAGTGTGGCAGGGGTATACGTGCCAGTGTGACAGGGGTATACGTGCCAGTGTGGCAGGGGTGTAAGTGCCAGTGTGGCAGGGGTGTAAGTGCCAGTGTGGCAGGGGTATACGTGCCAGTGTGGCAGGGGTGTAAGTGCCAGTGTGACAGGGGGTGTGCCAGTGTGGGCTGAGCTGGTAACATGAATCAGTGGTTCAAAGTGAGATGCAAGATTTCCATATAGCAAGATTTGCTATATGGAACTGATAGCAAGATAATGGAAGGGAACTATCCGGAGTAAGCGCCAAGCTATTGCGACTATATAGCACTTGGATAAAGATCAGGATAAAGATTTGGGATGGGACGGGGAAATGAAATGGTGACCAACCACTTGGACGATCAGGGATTGAACGCCGACCTGCATGAAGCCATCAGAGTCTTTAAACTAGTTTGTTGCCTTGCCACTTGTTTGAATCACTTGCCCATCCAGCGAATACCCATTCCTCCCATTCCCATCCAGCAGCCCGTCTTCCAAACAAACACCAAAAGGCCATTCCATGGAAACATGTTTCTTGGAAACATGTTTCTTGGAAACATGTTTCTTGGAAACATGTTTCTAGGAAACGCCCGGTCAACCGGGCGGCACGGTCACACCAGGTATCAACCAGGTAAGGACAGGTGGAAGAGAGGATGAGAGAAAAGCGGCTGGAGAAGCGAGCTACCTGGTTGATGGGGTTCTGGGAGTTCTACTCCCCAAGCCCGGCCCGAGGCCAGGCTTGACTTGTGAGAGTTTGGTCCACCAGGCTGTTGCTTGGAGAACAACGTGGAAATAAGAAAAAGAGAAACGGAAGCGGATGCTAATCAAGAGAAAATCAATAAGGAACAAGGAATAACAAGAGGCATACGAGGGAGAACTAAGAAATGAAGGAAGATACAACGATGAATAACTGGTCAATACACAAGATGGTGAACCAACATGATGAATACTGTAAAGGGAAAATAAATAAAAAAAGGTAATGACAAAATGTTAAGGGAATATACAAATAATTTTTTTTTACAAATTGACAAAAAACAAGAGTAAAAATGGGAGGACAGGACCAGAGTCCTTACGCTAAGCCCATCACCATCATCACTATCATCACCTCATCATCACCTCATCATCACCATCACTTCATCATCACCTCATCACAGGAACCACATACAAACAGGCTCAATTTTTGCCTGGCTCGCGTTCTACAAGTTCTACAAGAGTTCTACAAGAGATTGAAGAACTCTTGCCACCCTCCCTGCACTCTTTTGTAGAAGAAGAAGAAGAAGAGAGTGCAGCCAGGGTGGCAACAGAGTGCAGGAAGAGACAGTAAAGAAGTTTAAGGAACCACAAGAGTTCGAAGCCCAGGAGCTATAACTTCACCTAACGTAGACCCAACTACACTAACAAACACACGAACAAAAAAAATCACAAGGATACATTTTTTTCCTTTACGTCTATAATAACTTTTAGAATTAATAGTGCAAGAAATAGTATTTCTGAGAGGTATATTTTTTTTTAAGGCAAGACAAGAAACAATATTTTTTGTAGGAAGCCAAAAATCATTCTTATATTTCTCAGGGAGGTAAGACAAATATATATTTTTCTGTAGAGCCCTGAGAAAATATAGTGTGTGTATTTTTTGGCCGTTAGAGGTAAAATATTATATTATTAGCGACAGGTGGGGGGAAAAAATAGAGGAATGCGGGAAGCCGGAGAACTATATCCTCTCTACCACAGGAATAAAACTGGAGAAAGAGACGCAATATTGCGTGTCCCTAGGAGCAAGTGACGAGGTGTGTGTGTGTGTGTGTGTGTGTGTGTGTGTGTGTGTGTGTGTGTGTGTGTGTGTGTGTGTGTGTGTGTGTGTTTACTAGTTGTGTTTTTGCGGGGGTTGAGCTTTGCTCTTTCGGCCCACCTCTCAACTGTCAATCAACTGTTTACTAACTACTTTTTTTTTCCCCCACACCACACACACACACACACACACACCCCAGGAAGCAGCCCGTGACAGCTGACTAACTCCCAGGTACCTATTTACTGCTACAGTAAACTGTAGCAGTACTGCTACTGCTATTTACTGATATGTGTGTGTGTGTGTGTGTGTGTGTGTGTGTGCTCACCTAGTTGTGTTTGCGGGGGTTGAGCTCTGGCTCTTTGTTCTCGCCTCTCAACCGTCAATCAACAGGTGTACAGATTCCTGAGCCTATCGGGCTCTGTCATATCTACACTTGAAACTGTGTATGGAGTCAGCCTCCACCACATCACCCCCTAATGTGTGTGTGTGTGTGTGTGTGTGTGTGTGTGTGTGTGTGTGTGTGTGTGTGTGTGTGTGTGTGTGTGTGTCTATGTGTGTGTGTGGTGTGTGTGTGTGTGTATAACTGAGTAGACGAGTAACTATATTTGGAAACTTTCACTTGTATACCTAACGTAAGCTGAAGCACAAGGGCCGTGCCTGGGAATGTTAGTGGCACTCTCACTGGAGATGGGTGAGTAGAGAAGAGGCACCGGATAGGGTCGGAGAGAGGTATAGGGCTGGACATACGCACCAGTCATGTTAGAGACGCGTGAGGGACTGGCACTGGAGATGGTGGGTATGGGGGATAGTACAGTGGTGGTCGGTGGATAGTACGGTGGTGGTTGGCGGACAGTACAGTGGTGGTCGGGGGATAGTACAGTGGTGGTCGGTGGATAGTACAGTGGTGGTCGGGGGATAGTACGGTGGTGGTCGGTGGATAGTACGGTGGTGGTCGGGGGATAGTACAGTGGTGGTCGGTAGATAGTACGGTGGTGGTCGGTGGATAGTACGGTGGTGGTCGGGGGATAGTACAGTGGTGGTCGGGGGATAGTACAGTGGTGGTCGGGGGATAGTACAGTGGTGGTCGGTGGATAGTACAGTGGTGGTTGGTGGATAGTACAGTGGTGGTCGGGGGATAGTACGGTGGTGGTCGGGGGATAGTACAGTGGTGGTCGGTGGATAGTACGGTGGTGGTCGGTGGATAGTACAGTGGTGGTCGGGGGATAGTACAGTGGTGGTCGGGGGATAGTACGGTGGTGGTCGGGGGATAGTACAGTGGTGGTCGGTGGATAGTACAGTGGTGGTCGGTGGATAGTACAGTGGTGGTCGGGGGATAGTACGGTGGTGGTCGGGGGATAGTACAGTGGTGGTCGGGGGATAGTACAGTGGTGGTCGGTGGATAGTACGGTGGTGGTCGGGGGATAGTACAGTGGTGGTCGGTGGATAGTACAGTGGTGGTCGGTGGATAGTACAGTGGTGGTCGGTGGATAGTACGGTGGTGGTCGGGGGATAGTACAGTGGTGGTCGGGGGATAGTACAGTGGTGGTCGGGGGATAGTACAGTGGTGGTCGGGGGATAGTACAGTGGTGGTCGGTGGATAGTACGGTGGTGGTCGGGGGATAGTACAGTGGTGGTCGGGGGATAGTACAGTGGTGGTCGGTGGATAGTACGGTGGTGGTCGGGGGATAGTACAGTGGTGGTCGGGGGATAGTACAGTGGTGGTCGGTGGATAGTACGGTGGTGGTCGGGGGATAGTACAGTGGTGGTCGGGGGATAGTACAGTGGTGGTTGGTGGATAGTACAGTGGTGGTCGGGGGATAGTACGGTGGTGGTCGGTGGATAGTACAGTGGTGGTTGGGGGGGACCTGGTGGGGATGATATCATAAACGCATATTACAGGCAAGGTATCATAGTTAGCATTTTTTCTTCACTTTGTGAACATCAGCGCTTAATGTTTTACAATATAGTAAGGGGAAAAGCAAGTAATCAGAGAAGACTTAATATGATTTTGAATGATTCGTAGTGCGTGTCACTTTGACGTTGTGTCAAGTGGCACTCGTGTCGTTTATGTCAACCCTGACACACACCAATAATGGTCACACACCCAACAGTTATTACTGTTAAAATTTGGGCGAGACCCACCCAAAGCATCTTACCTGACCAGGTGTCCCATGCAAGACACAAGGAGACCTGGTCACGATCTACAAAATACTTAGGAGAACAGGTCAGGTCGACAAGAACAGTTAATTTGAAATGGGACATGGATGGAAGTTGTATTTAGGATGTACAGCAAAGTAGGCATAGAAAGTTGGGCCCGGGAGCTGAAGCTCGAGCCTTGTAAACGCAGCTAGGTCAATGTTCACACAAACGAATGCATGCACGTTCTTCGTGGCCAGTTTCGAGGCTGTGATCTCTCTCTCTCTCTCTCTCTCTCTCTCTCTCTCTTTTCAATTGTACTCTCAGTTGTTCATACATTTTTCACTCTACAATGTTACATATAATATTATCGTCAACCTCGTCACCATTCCCTCTTCCCTTTCTCTTCCCTTTCTCTTCCTCTCATCTTTTCCGCCCTCCTCCTCCTCCTCCTCCGACCCCTTATCTCTACAATTACTCCTCTTTCCTTCTTAATGATTCACGCCGTCTCTTCTCCCTCCCGCATCTATAACCTCTTATCTCTTGGTTCTTCTCCTCTGACCTCCGTCCTCTCCACCCTCTTCCTTCTCCCCCCCCCCTTCTTCCCATCCAGTAGTGAACAAAGAAATGGTTGCTGGAATTCAATCCCAACAAGTGTAAGGCAATGAAGAAGTGAGAGTTGACATAATTCTAACACTCACACCGGAGACACACACAAACAGGATAACATCAGCGGCATATGGGACGCTGGCCAATTTAAGCACATCGTTCAGAAACCCAAACCAGGACTCCTTCAAGGCAATCCTCGCGACCTTTGTTTGACCAATAATGGAGTATGCAGCACCGGCCTGGAATCTGCACCTTGTTAAGCATAAGACCAAAACTGACAAAAGTACTGAGGCTAGAACTGGTACCAGAGCTAAGAGGGTTAAGCTATGAGGATAGGCTAATGGAACCAAATCACACAACCCATAGAGGACAGAAGAAACAAAGGAAATATGATTACAACATAGAAGATACTGTGAGGGAAATAGAAACGGTAGACAGAGATGGCCTTTTTGAATTGAGGGAAGTTGGACAAGATACAAGTTTAAGCTGGAAACGCAAACGAGTCGAAAAAAATGTAAGGAAATATTCGAACCCTGTACGGGTGGTTCACAGGCGGACTGTACTGAAGAAGAAGTTGTGGAAGCCACCTCCATCCACAACTTAAAACTCCGAATTTGACAAATAATTTGGACGTCAAAATAGTTATAAAAAAAACAACAACAAATAGAAGGCTTGCAGGCGGGGCATCAAGAGCTAGAGCTCACTCCCAGGCAAGTACTGATAGGTAGGTACTCTCCTCCTCCTCCTCCTCCTCCAAACCCCTGCTCCTCCCAAGAGGCATGTCTCTCCCTCCCAGACACGCACAGTAACAAAAACTTGTTTACAATCCAAGAATTTTTTGAATATTTTCATCTTGGTTCCCTCCCATCATTCCGATCCACCCCCCCCCCCCCATACACTCTCAAGATGTGAGGGGGGGCGAGGGAGAGGAGGCTGCGTAAATGAGAAAGAGAGGAAGAGAGAGAGAGCAACAGAAATAAGAACTGTCACAATACCCGTTGATATCATGTATGTATTCACTGACCTTCTCCACCTCTCATTTTTAAAAATCCTAATCTTGCCAAGGGTCGTACTACCCTCAAGGTCGTTAGATGCCTGGAAGGCCTGGCTGGCCCTTTGGAAGGTCAGGGGTCGTCGATGCAACTGGGCGGGGGGAATTCCCTGGAAGATGAGTGTGGTGGTGGTGGTGGTGGTAGTGGTGGTGGTGGCGGTGGTGGTAGTGGTGGTGGTGGTGGTGGTGGTGGTGGTAGTGGTAGTGGTGGTGGTGGTAGTAGTGGTAGTGGTGGTGGTGGTGGTGGTGGTAGTGGTAGTGGTGGTGGTGGTGGTGGTAGTGGTAGTGGTAGTGGTGGTAGTGGTAGAGGGTGTGGGGGGAGAGCTACTACACCAGCGCCTACACCCAGCTATACTAGCTCTCATGTATACCAGCACCCGTGCCGCGAGCCACACTTACACACACACTACACCTGAGCTCTCCACAACCCCCCGTTCGACTCCCTTTATTTACAAGTACTGCTGATACTTACACCCTGTACATACCTACACTCGTATGTGCTTGCGGCTACACCCTTCCGCATACCGCAACTTCATCCACACCTTCACACACACACACACATACACGCCCACACACCCACCCACACCTGAACCCACTCCCACACCCACTCTACAAGACGTCATCAAAGTCCTAATTATTGGGACGGAAGCTGGCAGTTTAATGTAAAAAAAAATAACAAAGGCCAATATTGTTGCCCGTAGTATCCAACAATTTAAGGTCAGAGGCAGAACACATGAACACATGAACACATGAACATATTGAACATAACCCCCCCCCCCTCCTTCCCCCGTCTGCTCGTTCGCTCTCATTTACTCTTCCCGTATCAAAAGATATTAAAATACGGCGAAATATAAAGGAACGAGGTCTTCATTGCTCTTAACTTTTGCTCAGACATCATAGAGGAGAGATAACGGTGTGATACGGAGGCTCCCTAGAGCTGAAGCTCTACCTGACGCCGTGGGGCAGGTGGGCAAGTGGACAGGAAGGTGGGCAAGTGGACAGGAAGGTGGGCAAGTGGACAGGAAGGTGGGCAAGTGGACAGGAAGGTGGGCAAGTGGACAGGAAGGTGGGCAAGTGGACAGGAAGGTGGGCAAGTGGACAGGAAGGTGGGCAAGTGGACAGGAAGGTGGGCAAGTGGACAGGAAGGTGGGCAAGTGGACAGGAAGGTGGGCAAGTGGGCAGGAAGGTGGGCAAGTGGACAGGAAGGTGGGCAAGTGGACAGGAAGGTGGGCAAGTGGACAGGAAGGTGGGCAAGTGGACAGGAAGGTGGGCAAGTGGACAGGAAGGTGGGCAAGTGGACAGGAAGGTGGGCAAGTGGACAGGAAGGTGGGCAAGTGGACAGGAAGGTGGGCAAGTGGACAGGAAGGTGGGCAAGTGGACAGGAAGGTGGGCAAGTGGACAGGAAGGTGGGCAAGTGGACAGGAAGGTGGGCAAGTGGACAGGAAGGTGGGCAAGTGGACAGGAAGGTGGGCAAGTGGACAGGAAGGTGGGCAAGTGGACAGGAAGGTGGGCAAGTGGACAGGAAGGTGGGCAAGTGGACAGGAAGGTGGGCAAGTGGACAGGAAGGTGGGCAAGTGGACAGGAAGGTGGGCAAGTGGACAGGAAGGTGGGCAAGTGGGCAGGAAGGTGGGCAAGTGGGCAGGAAGGTGGGCAAGTGGACAGGAAGGTGGGCAAGTGGACAGGAAGGTGGGCAAGTGGACAGGAAGGTGGGCAAGTGGACAGGAAGGTGGGCAAGTGGACAGGAAGGTGGGCAAGTGGACAGGAAGGTGGGCAAGTGGACAGGAAGGTGGGCAAGTGGGCGAGACACACACAGAGAAAACAAAACAGAATTAAACCAAAAGATAAAAACCAACAACCCTCCCCCCCCCCCTTAAAAAAATTTTTACACTACATACAAAAGACAATAATAATATTTGGTCATTTTAACGCGCATGACCAACACTAACAGGTTAATTACTCGGCTCTCACCTGACTGTACACGCGCGAGTTAATCTGATGGGCTCCCCTGATAACTAACGCAGCCTCTATGCTAATGTATGCAAATGAGACGATGGCCAGACAGATTACACACTTACCTCAAAGGAATACCCAGAGGCTTGTGTTTGCAGACGTGCTGCCAGATCGCCCGCACTTACCTCCAACACTGTAAACCCGGCACTTGGAGGCTGAAGTGTCGCCCGCTAATTATAGCACTTCAACACCCCAAAAAATATGAGGTGTACATCTTGCTCTTTGTCGTTGTTCTGATGTGTTGCAAGTGCAGATCCCTGCCTGACCGCCCCCCCCCCCCTTGCATGACGACAAACACCACTGATGATAATTATAAATCAGTGTGAGTATGGAAGCGGCATTTGGTAAGTGGTTCCTCGTGGCGGTAATGCTGGCGAAGGTTCGCTCCACCTGCCGTGAACGACAGCACAAGATGCTGTTATAGCCAGACGATGCTGTTCCCCCTGTCAATTATACGTGGCAGGAGTCAGCCATCGTCGGACGCAGTATAATAAACAATCCCCATAATGGGGTTCTTCTCTTTCCCCCCCCCCCCCACACACTTGTAGGCCTATATACATTTTTTACAGCTTAGGTCTATGTAAGTGGTCCTCAGCTCCTTGCCTGCCACTAGGCCAGGAGCCCAGCGCTAGCCTAGCCCAGTATTTATCAAAGGAGCTCCACAACCACTGACGAAACCTCTACATCTTTCCACAATCATGATGGCTTCGTTTGAATTTATTAAACAGTTCCATGATCCCCCCCCCTTGCGTGATTGTTTATAACAATAATAATCTTGTATTGTGAGGTTTAAAGCTCATAAACTGTCCCATAAACTGTAAATAAAGTCGCCATGATGGCTCCAAGATGTACGGGTTGCGTAAGTGCTTAACGGGACCAGTTGGGCCCCCTGGCGTTTATGGTAAAGTGAACTTATGATAACCTAATTTTTCCTTTACACCAAATTATTATTGATCTAGATGCGCAGCGGAGAGTGAATATTTCTGCTGAGTGGCGTCCCGCGGGCGGAGGCGATTGGGCGGAGGAGGGAAGATGAGAAGCAAGAAGGAAATGAGGAGGAACAAGAAGAAGAACGAAGAGCAGGAGCGGGGAACTGAGAAGTAAGAACAGGGCAAGTGGGAAAAGAAAGAAGATACAGAAGGAGGACAATAAAGAGGGGAAGAGCACGAGGAGAAAGGAAGAGCAATTGCAACGCGAGAATGGATAACAAAACAAAAACAGGAGAAGAAACATCGCGATGAGGAGGAAGAGTAGAAGAAGAACACGACGTACGAGGGAGACAAGGAGACAGAAGAACACGACGTACGAGGAAGACAAGGAGACAGAAGAACACGACGTACGAGGAAGACAAGGAGACGGAAGAACACGACGTACGAGGAAGACAAGGAGACAGAAGAACACGACGTACGAGGAAGACAAGGAGACAGAAGAACACGACGTACGAGGAAGACAAGGAGACAGAAGAACACGACGTACGAGGAAGACAAGGAGACAGAAGAACACGACGTACGAGCTAGACAAGGAGACGGAAGAACACGACGTACGAGGGAGACAAGGAGACAGAAGAACACGACGTACGAGGAAGACAAGGAGACGGAAGAACACGACGTACGAGGGAGACAAGGAGACAGAAGAACACGACGTACGAGGAAGACAAGGAGACGGAAGAACACGACGTACGAGGGAGACAAGGAGACAGAAGAACACGACGTACGAGGAAGACAAGGAGACGGAAGAACACGACGTACGAGGAAGACAAGGAGACAGAAGAACACGACGTACGAGGAAGACAAGGAGACGGAAGAACACGACGTACGAGGAAGACAAGGAGACAGAAGAACACGACGTACGAGGAAGACAAGGAGACAGAAGAACACGACGTACGAGGAAGACAAGGAGACAGAAGAACACGACGTACGAGGAAGACAAGGAGACAGAAGAACACGACGTACGAGGAAGACAAGGAGACAGAAGAACACGACGTACGAGGAAGACAAGGAGACAGAAGAACACGACGTACGAGGAAGACAAGGAGACAGAAGAACACGACGTACGAGGGAGACAAGGAGACAGAAGAACACGACGTACGAGGAAGACAAGGAGACGGAAGAACACGACGTACGAGGAAGACAAGGAGACAGAAGAACACGACGTACGAGGAAGACAAAGAGACAAAACACGACGTACGAGGAAGACAAGGAGACAGAAGAACACGACGTACGAGGAAGACAAGGAGACGGAAGAACACGACGTACGAGGAAGACAAGGAGACGGAAGAACACGACGTACGAGGAAGACAAGGAGACAGAAGAACACGACGTACGAGGAAGACAAGGAGACGGAAGAACACGATGTATAAATACAAGAAAGAGAAGAGAACAAGAGGAACACCTTGATGAACGCTCTGGCCTGAACATTTGCTATATTCTCTAACGCCACAGCGAAGAAAAAACTGAGATAAAGTATAGCAGACACAGAGAGGCCGAGGAGATGAAAAAAGATAGAGAGAGATCACGAATTCAGAACACGTATTCCTGGATGTAAAAAGAGAACACATTTAAACGCGGAAACATGGCAAACGCGTCACATTTCCTCCCAGAAAGGAGACATGTTAACGACATATCCGCACGAGAGATACAACTCTTAGTATGGACTGCCTCTTCCCTTAACTGCCAGAAAGCATTTGACACAGCACCGTACAAGAGGTTCAAACTCAAGCTGGAGACACCATCTGGGAGGTGATGTTAAGTTTGATGAGAGAGTACCAATCTGGCAGGAGCCAAAGGGTTAGAATGAAAGAGGGAATAAGAGGAGTGCCGGAAGGGCCGTTGCTAGAACCCATCCCAGTCCTAATACCATCGACCTGATAAGAGGATACAACACCAAAATATATAAACAATACAATTTGTATTCTACTTCATGCTGTATATACATCGAGTTTACTTTAGTGCAGACTATAGGATACTCAGTAATTATAACAGTAAGTCAGTAAACTATAGTCACCGCCTTTACAACCCTTCAGAGGCTGATAGGCCTTGAGCTCAACACAATGAGATGAAATAGGCTCAAAATGAAAATAGGCTCCTTTATATTAATTTTTTTGGCTGACGTGGCAAAACTAACATGAAAAAGTAAGACCAAAAGAAGACTGGTACAGTGCAAAATGAACTCCGAAGTTGGTTTGCAAACTGGCCACTAGACTTCAACCTTGACACTGCAAGGTGATGAGGTCAGGTGTTTAGAAATTTCCAACAATTATCTTCATCCCTAATACAATAGGATGTATTTCCTGTATTAGACGTCATAATCATTTAATACTCATTTGCTAATCCTTAGTACAATGGGATGTATTTCCTGTACTAAGCCTCATAATTAACTAACACTACTAATCACTACTAAATACAAAATACAAAGTTTGGTGATATAGAATTCATGACATTAAGATGTTGAGTGTCATGTAATTTTCCTTAGAATCGTGGAAATGTTGCGTCAGTCCTACTACACTACGCTGCGCTACTCTACACTACACTAATCTACTCTAATTTATTCATTTGCGTCAGTCAGCTAGCCACCAGGAACATTTCATATTAACATATCGAGTAGAATCTGGCCTTATTTTGTCTTTTTATTAAGGATAAGCATTTATTAATAGATTCACTTCTCGTTAATAAATTTATCATTGTTTACTGAAATTAATTTATGCAGCCACGATTGGCTGTGTCAGTGAATATAATGATAAATTGTATCTCCACTACAGATCTTTTGTCGTTCATTTAATATCGTCTAAATTAATTGACTACATCACGAGAAAAAGAGGTGTCGCTACATAATACCTTTATTGTGACGTAAATATTCGTCACAACGCATTTTTTTTTTCCATATAATTTATGCTCGGAGCCCCTACTGGGAGCTATGCGCATGCGCGACCCCAAGCGGGAAAAAGAAGACGCCGCACGCGCGAGAGAGCAACCCGTCCTCTGAAAAAATAACGTCATTTTTGGCTCGTATGCGCGCTATGGCCAAATTTCGACGTAATTTAAAATGAAATCGACTCACAAAAGTGACGTACTGTTCCGTTTTCTGTTTGAGTCGTCCGGCTTACTCGACAAGGTTAGAAAAGTTAACTTTCCATTAACGTTTTTCATAACGTTTTGAAACTCTATGAGAATTTCCTGCCCACCTAACCTATCAGAGGAACCTTAACTTACTGTTGTTGAAAAAAAAAATCCCAAATTTATTTTCATTTTCAAATTACGTCCACTTTCGGCCATACGGGTAAACGGCCAAAAGCGACGTAATTTTTAAGAGGAGAGAGAGACACACACGAGACAACCGTGTTCATAGATGTTCTGAAGTTTGCTTATCAAGATTAGTCTTAATTTAAGATAATCTGGCCATCTACAGACTCCAGACTGATCCGGCAACTTCCACTTTACGGACACTATGTTCGGCAGGGAAAAGTAGTATCCTTATTGTTTTTAAGAGGCCTTTAAAATAGAATTAAGTTACCTCCCTGTTCGCTACGATGTTTGGCGTCACCAAACCCTACGTAAGTGTACCGCTGATCCACCAGATCCATTTAGAATTTACTATTAAATGAATGACTCTAGGGTTTGGAGTGGAATTGACATAATATTTGCATTTCAGTTGGAGTAGCAGTGTAGGCGAGGCTGCAGCGTCCACCACGATCACTTGCTTCAAGGATCATTATCTCAGGGCTGATTACAGACTGTTGTAGAGATTGGACGTCAACTACGTTCCTCTGTCACAGCTGAGATTTAATTAATTAGTTTTTATTGTAGATAGTTCTCTCTCAGTGTGAGAATCTACATACTATATTGCAAATTGATTACGTAGTTTTTAATCTTTATCGTGCAGTAGTATTTTTACATTACAATTTACTAATCCATATAATGAGTGTGTGTGCATATTATCATCATTATCATGTATACAATTATTATATATGCATCATGTAGACTAACCTCATAGAAGACCCCCCAAAATGTGTCATGAGAAGATGGTTCTAGAATGTATAGAATTTTACCGTCACTGCAGAATAGAATATTAGAATTTATTACATTTAATCATAGAGATCCATAAGCCACTGGTTCTCTCATTTAGAATAGAACTCTGGTCCTTCGAGCTATCTTAGAATTAATTATTAACTTGCATTCATAGAATTAAACATTAATTAGTATTAAACTAGAGCCAGATTTCCCCACAACAGGGACTAAAATTAGAAGACCCTGAGGAGACTTGGCTATAATTAATAGTTAAAACAACTGGACCTTACTCCACTAAAGTGAATGAAAGAAAACAAGTTGAGCATTAAACTAATAGTTAGGAAGGTGGGGCCGCCCTTGAGGAGCTGAAACTCGACCCAGCAAGCAAGCAAGCAAGCAAGCAAGCAAGCAAGCAAGCGGGCACACTCGTACACGCACTCACTAGACAACTAATTCAACTCCAAGTCATTAGAAGACAAAAGATTTAGGGGAGATATGATTACCACCTACAAAATCCTTAGGGGAATTGACAGGGTAGACAAAGAAACTATTTAGCATGGGGGGTTACACAAACAAGGGGACACAGGGGAAACTTAGCACCCAAATGAGCCACACACATGTTACAAAGAATTGGTTAGGGTGTCAGAGTAGTTAACAGGTGGAATGCATTAGGCAGTGATGTGGTGGAGGCTGACTCCATACACAGTTTCAAATGTAGTTATGATAGAGCCCAGTAGGCTCAGGAACCTGTACACCAGTTGACAGTTGAGAGGCGGGACACCAAAACGCCGAAGCTCAACTCCCTTCAAGCACAACTAGGTGAGTACAAGTGACTAAGTGAGTACAAGTGAGTACAAGTGTACACCCACACCCACACACTCACAAAATAAAAACCTACAGAATTTGCAAGACTTTATGTACAATGAGTACTTCTTGAAGCAACCACATCACGCCCACACTAGCTGATGTGATCACAACCCATCACGCCCACACAGCCCCACAAGTGGGCCTGGTAACATGTTATGCCTTAAACAACAGCTTCGGCTATTTATGCAGCTGAAAAGTTTTATTGGTAGGGAATTATTTCCCCCACCACAAGGTATTTTCCTTGTGGGAACCCCCCCCCCCCACAAGCCTCCCCACCCTCCCACAAATCACCCCCAACACCCCCTCCCTACACCTCCCTCGTTAACTGCTACACACCCCCCCCCCCCACTTCACCTCACAAGTCAACACTTACCTGGCCGCTCGGAGGGCTGAGACACACGGACACAACCCGGTAACCACTACATGAGCATTAAACTATCAACCAATCCCCCAAACCATCCTGGGAGTGGAGACCATCGAGGCAACCGTATTACTGACGCCTGCCGGTGGTAACGAGCAGCGACGTCGATAGCTCAAGTCGGTGGCCCCGGGTTCGAATCCTAATTATGGATTAGGCAAAAGCGTAAACACGGAAGCCGGATGAGACGAAAGGTGTTGTTTAGCGGTTTAGGGTGGGGCGGGTTAATGGGTTACCAACGAGCCACACCCATCTGACATAGGAGGGTGGAGGTGGGTTAGGAGCCACACCATTCGCCAGTGTGACACAGTGGATGCATGGATGAGGTTGGACGCCTCCTAACCTGCAAGTATGCAGTCCAGGCCAGCTCCAGTGAGTCCAAGATTACCTGTAGTCCAAGATTACCTGCAGTCCAAGATTACCAAGGGCCAGATTCACGAAAGTACTTACGCAAGCACTTACGGACGTGTACATCTTTCCTCAATCTTTGACGGCTTTGGTTATATATATTAAACAGTTTACAAGCATGAAAACTACCCATTCAAAAGTTGTTATTGTTATAAACAGCCTCCTGGTGCTTCGGGGCTCATTAACTGTTTAATAATAGGAAACAAAGCCGCCAAAGATTGAGAAAAGATGTACAGGTTCGTAAGTGCTTGCGTAAGTGTTTTCGTGAATCTGGCCCCCTGGAGTCCAAGATTACCTGGAGCTTCGTCATGTATCCACATTCGTTCTCATGAGAATATCCTCGTAAATCCATCAAAAGTATACGTGGATACATGCCCCGTCTATAACGAACCATTCTGTATGACGGTTACATGACGAACGATCCATAACCCTTCGCATTGTCTAGTGTAGCTGTGTAAATACGGAAGAAGCTACGCATGTTTGGAACAAAAGCCACGAGGGTGAGGGTCGCCCTGCGCACTGTTGATCCAATGTGCAGATATTGGTCAAGTCCCGTTGCTTGACCCCTGACCTGCCCGCCTGCCTGGCTGGCTGGTTGATGCCGATCTGGGCTACTCAGGGTCGATGTGGTGCGAGTTTGGTGAGGTAGGGTGTGGTGTGGCAGGGTGTGGTGAGGTAGGGGTGGGGTGTGGGAGGTTCTTGGGCAGTGGGTGTGCTTGAGTGAGGTGTAGTGTTGTTGTGGTGGGTGTGGCAGGGGTGTGACCAGACAGCAGTGTGGCAGGGGGTGTGTCCAGCGCCCGCGAGAAAGCGACACATCATCTTGGGAGCCAAGACCACATAGGTGCCTACATCCCAGGGGCCTCCTCCTCACCCCTCCACCATCACTGTGCTCTCTGTGTGCTCATTTAGGGGGCTCTTAAGTGCGCTCTACATAAACTCTTCTAAATGTTCCATTGGGAGGCCTGGTAAGAGACCGGGCCGCGGGGTCGTAATTCCCCGAAACCTCCTCAAGGTAGCCACAGAATTATGTAACTTACCTTGAGGTGTTTTCGGGGCTTAGCGACACCGCGGCCCGGTCGTCGACCAGGCCTCCTGGGGCAAGATTCATGAAAGCACTTACGCAAGCACTTACGAACGTGTACATCTTTATTCAATCTTTGACGGCTTTGGTTACATTTATTAAACAGTTTACAAGCATGAAAACTTTCCATTCAACTGTCGTTATTGTTATGAACAGCCTCCTGGTGCTTCGGGGCTCATTAACTGTTTAATAATTGTAAACAAAGCCGCCAAAGATTGAGAAAAGATGTACAGGTTCGTAAATGCTTGCGTAAGTGTTTTCGTGAATCTGACCCCCTGGTTGCTGGACTGGTCAACTAGGCTGTTGGACGCGGCTGCTCGCAGCCTGACGTATGAGTCACGGCCTGGTTGATCAGGTATCCTTTGGAGGTGTTTATCGAGTTCTCTCTTGAACACTGTGAGGGGTCGGCCAGTTATGTGTAGTGGAAGCGTGTTGAACAGTCTCGGGCCTCTGATGTTGATAGAGTTCTCTCTCAGAGTACTTGTTGCACCTCTGCTTTTCAACGGGGGTATTCTGCACATCCTGCCATGTCTTCTGGTCTCATGTGATGTTATTTCTGTGTGCAGTTTTGGGACCAGCCCCTCTACTATTTTCCACGTGTAAATTATTATGTATCTCTCCCGCCTGCGCTCAAGAGAATACATATTTAGGCCTTTTAGTCGGTCCCAATAGTTTAGATGTTTTACTGAATAGATTCTAGCAGTAAAGAATCTCTGCACGCTCTATAGGTCAGCAATTTGACTTGTCTATATATGTATATACATGTAAGCTATATATGTGTTCTACATAAGCTCGTCATAGGCTCTATGAAAACTCTATATAGGCTCTACATAACTGTCCATGTGGGCTTTACAAATGTTAGTTTTTTCTACCAACATTTTTAAAACCTACAGCCACACCAACCTTCAGCTTTTGTGACTTACCCGCAGCTTAATATTCCGAGCCCACGAAGACAGTCCAACAAAGAGGTACACACTTCACCCCACTTACTCCTGACCTCCAAGAAGAGGGTCTCCAGCGACAAGAGTGTCTCCATCTTGAAGGCGGAGTCTCCGGTAAGATGATGATTTCATTTAAAAAAAAAAAACACAGAAAAACACAAGTTGTTGTTGTTGTTTAAGAATCGCTACCTGGAGCAAAAAGTTCCAAGTAGCACGGGCTATGGTGAGCCCCGTAGTGACGCTTGATAATGACCTGGAATTGGGCTAGAAGGTAAAACCAAGCTTGGCTGTCTATAGCCATAGAGAGTCTATGCCATAAGACTATGGCATATATATAATCTATATATACATAGATTATGGCAGAGCAAAGTGCGGTGATTTAGGACCGTCCGCGTTACTTTGCCTGCCGAAGTGCGCTGTGTCAGGCTGTGTGATGAAAAAATAATGAAAATAAATTTGGGATTTTCTTGTCAAGAACAGTACGTTAAGGGTCCTCTGGTAGGTTAGGTGGGCAGGAAATTCTCATAAAATTTCAAATTTTTATGAAAAATGTTAATTGAAAGTTAATGAATTGAAAGTTTCCTCTCCTAACCTTTCCGAGTAGACCGGACGCCTCAAACAGAAAACGGGACAGGACGTCACTTTTGTGAGTCTATTTAATTTCAAATTACGTCCACTTTTGGCCATAGCGCGCATACGAGCCAAAAGCGACGTTATTTTTAAGAGGACGGGTTGGCGTGGCATAGCTCTCGCCACTGTCAGGGGGTGCAAAGTGTGCCACAGCTCTCTGTCATACACCTTGTATAATTTGTATGACAATCTTCATACATGTCATGTGTGTCTAAAGCGAAGAGGAGCGGCAGAATGAAAGAATTAAAAACGTTCGTAGTTGAGGACACTATTTCTATTAGTCCCAGACGGAACTATTAAACCATCAGTTATTAATGGTTGTTGATGTTGTTCAGTTGCATCCCATACCGGGCAAAATCTTTACCGTCAGGTTTCTCCTTTTAGAGTGTCACTTGTGGCTGCATTGGTCGTTCCGGGTGGGTGTGGGGGATGCGTGGATGACGGTAGAAAGAGAAAGGATGATGAGGAGGAGAAGGAGGAAGAGGAGAAGGAGTAAAGATGACAAGTAGCAGCAGGCCAGTGGCAGAACAGTTACACAAAGACCTACCTTCACAAGGGGTGGAAAAGCAATACCTTAGGGAGACATTATTTATCATTGATCATAACCAACCTACCCCCCCCCCTTGCCCCTCCTCCTCCTCTTTCTCCTCTTCCTCCTGTTTCTCCTCCTGTTTCTCTCTCTCTTGTCTTATTCCATCTTCTTTCCAAACTCTTCCATGTCCCTCTCTTAATGCCCTTCTCCCAGTCCTCATACCTTTTCACTTCTCAAGCCCAGTTCCTCTCTGCTTTCCGCCCAGTTACATGTTACTATGGGGGCGGTACTGCGCACTGGGCGGCTTGTTCACCCGCTGAAGGCTCTCTTCACCTCCGTAGTGGATACTGGTGTATACAACGCTTACAACATGGTCATGTACCGGTGGGATTACTGGCGCCTACTGAGGCGTTTGTCGAGAGAGAGAGAGAGAGAGAGAGAGAGAGAGAGAGAGAGAGAGAGAGAGAGAGAGAGAGAGAGAGAGAGAGAGAGAGAGAGAGAATGATGCCTACTACCACTCAAGAACCAGTTTGGTTGTCACTGTGTCAAGCTGGAAGTCAGGTCAGTGATAATGGCTGACCCCTGAATGACATTATGTCACTCTCTATACCTAGTCATTCATTTACACACACACTCACCCCTTCTTCCCTGCCCCACCCCCCCTCCCCACCCCACCCACGACTCAAACATACTCATTCTCTAACTCACTCTCTCTCTCTCCCTCTCCCTTCCTCCCACTCGTAAACGCAGCAGCAGCACCACTACTCCCCTTGGACTGGGAGACCATAAACCCGGTATTAACAGCACTGGAGGCAAGCGCCGGCCGTAAAGATGGCATCAATATGCATCACAATGAACTACAAGAGTATCAATAGAGGAGACGACCCGCCAGCAGCATCACAGTCCTCTACAGTGTCCACAGTGATCACCGCTGGTGGTGCCAGAGAGACGTCAAGATCTGCCTGTTGGACCAAGCTCTCACAAGTCAGGCCTGGCCTCGGGCCGGGCTTGAGGGGAGTAGAACAACTCCCAGAACCCCATCAAGCAGCAGATATGGTGGAGATTTTCGCCCATCCATCTCCCCGGGTTTCTTCAGCTTGCGCGAAACATCGTGGTTCGCCAACTGTAGTGTGGGAAACGTGACGCCTGGAACAGCGCGCGGTCGAAGGCACTCCACGTAGGAAACGCCAATTTTATGGTGTTTTAATTTATATTAGTACGTCGCATTTTTTTTTTTTTTTAGCGAAATGGTGTAATCTGTCTAGGGTGCGTCGCCCTCATCCCCGCCCTGATCACTGGCTCTACGCTAATCACTGCGGAGCTGTAAGTCAAATACTGACTTACGAAGAATGTATTTGCCATTATTTGACACGTATTGCGAAGCGGCGGCCCTTCGTTTTGTGCTGTCAATGCTCGTCAATCCTGCTATCAATGGATTAACAGAGGCGTTTCTCACTTCTCTGTGAATGTACATAAGGAGTAAAATTTAATCTTGAGCTACGTTCAACACCAAAAAATATTTGCTGGTTGCACAGCAAGGTAATGGGAAGAAGACCATGCTAACCCTTCAAATCTTGATAAGCCTTAACTCCAACCCCTTAAAAGCTTGATAGGCCTTAAGTCCAACCCCTTAAAAGCTTGATAGGACTAAGCCCAAAACTCCTTTGGAATGGAAAACAATACACAACTGATTATCTTTCCAGACCCCCAACCCATTCCACATACTTCTCCATTCCAGGCCTTATCCCTTCAAGACCAAATCTGTTCCAGATCTTTTATCCATTCCAGATTCTAACCGTTCCAGACGATATATTCCAGACTAGCCAAGAGTCAACGGGTGTATTGTTGACCCTGACTAGTGAAGAGGATAGTAGTGATCACCAGACTCCCTCAGGAGGAAGATAAGGATCATCATACTCCCTCAGGAGGAAGATAAGGATCATCATACTCCCTCAGGAGGAAGATAAGGGTCATCATACTCCCTCAGGAGGAAGATAAGGGCCAACATACTCCCTCAAGAGGAAGACAAGGATCAACAGACTCTTTCAGGAGGAAGATAAGGATCATCAGGGCCCCTTCTCGTGACCTGTGAATGGCCTCACTTCTATGGTTCCAGTGAGAGAGAGAGAGAGAGAGAGAGAGAGAGAGAGAGAGAGCGAGAGAGAGAGAGAGAGAGAGAGAGAGAGAGAGAGAGAGAGAGAGAGAGAGAGAGAGAGAGAGAGAGAGAGAGTAAACAAAACACAATAGGTTACAGGAGAAGTGCTCACCAGGGCCTGCTGGAATGTGAAGGTTTTCACTCACCTGGAAAGACAAGAGATATGGATTAGTTTATGAAGTCCTAATCTCGCTTAACACAAAACGAATCTGGAGAAAGGCCAGAAGCAATTAAATATACAAGTACCGGAGATGAGAGGGATGATTTACGAGGAATGACTAAAGGAATTAAACCCAGAATCAGTGGAAAATGAAAGGCAGTATAGATACATTATTATTTCATATAAAATGAGTTTGTAAATATAGCAGGGAGACAGATTATTTTAAATGGGTGGTATTCGAACAAGGAAATGAGAGAGAGAGAGAGAGAGAGAGAGAGAGAGAGAGAGAGAGAGAGAGAGAGAGAGAGAGAGAGAGAGAGAGAGAGAGAGAGAGAGAGAGAGACTAGATGCCCAAATGAGCCACAATCACATTAATTAATATAATTTGGCGAATGCACAAACACACCTCTTTAAATTTAGAGGAAGTATGACAAGAGGAATTACTCGTACCCTGTACAGGTGGTCAACAAGTGGAACACACTGAAAGGAGAAGTCCTGGAAGCCACCTCCACCCACAACTTTAAGACCAGATTTGACGATGAATTCGATTGTTACGAAAGTTAAAAAGTAAACACACACACACACACACACACACACACACACACACACACACACACACACACACACACACACACACACACACACACACACAGAATATATATAACTTAAGTAATTCTAAAAGTAATTCCTCTTATTCTTCCTCACCTGTAAGAGAGGTCATGACCCCCAGTGTTGCTCTCCCAAGTCCAGGTCAGAGGGCACACCCTAAGACCCCTTCCTCTTCAGCAAGAGGAAGGGGTCTTAGGGTGTCTTAGGGTTTAGTGGTGAAGACTCACCACTAAACCTAAACAGCTCCCAATCTACTATACTATCTTCCTCAGCCTTATCCCAACAATGCCCAAATGCTTTCACTACCACCCATGGAGCGCCTGATCCACTCTTAATGTGACACTGATGCTCGTCTTGATCAGGAAACATTCTGTACATGAGTGTAGAGATGACCGGCCGTTGTGTGGGCGAGATGCATCTCTCACGCAACTGATTTACATATCAGTAGGTGATACAGAGGTCCAATTGTCAAGCCCGACCAGCCCGTCCTCTTAAGGTACCCCACCGTCAAGAAAACGGTCAAATTAAAGTGGTCCCCCCCCCCTTCCTAACCTACCCACCAGAGGACCCAAAACTGAAAACGGGACAATACGTCACTTTAGCCAGCCGCTTCCAGTTTCAAGTATGACAAAACTTCCCTGGAAACACAAACCGAAACTGTCTCTATTTTCCGCTTGTTACAACTTGTAATAAAGTTGTTACATCTTGGCTTAACGTGTTTATGACGTATTAGAACGTTGTTACAACTTGCTATATTGGTTGTTATAACTGGTTAGGAGGTGTTAAAACTTGTTCGAACGTTGTACCAACGTCGTAGTTTCGGTGTGTGTTTGGCGGGTTTTGGCCTTATGTAACGCATACGAGGTGACGTTCTTTTGTAGGAGGACAGGTTGTCCAAGAGTCTTGGAGAGTGTCAGGCAAAGTGGCTGACACTTTTACGTTGTGTCAGCTGACACTAGAGCTGCTAATGGTGGTAGTGTGGTGGGGAGGAGTATACCCAGCCTCGAGCACCACCCCCCCCCCCCCCCCGCTGGAGTCTAGCCAACGGTATACCGCCTTTCAATCACACGGGAGGCGGACAGGTAGAGGACAATACGGAAAGAGAAGGTCCTGCACCGTGCGCTACTGGTCCACGCCCTG
>NC_091172.1:28432208-28512208 GCF_040958095.1 Procambarus clarkii
ACGAAAAAAATAGAGTATCCAAGGTACCAAGGTAAGAAGCCGTGTTGGTCTGGAAAATATATATATATATATATATATATATATAGAGAGAGAGAGAGAGAGAGAGAGAGAGAGAGAGAGAGAGAGAGAGAGAGAGAGAGAGAGAGAGAGAGAGAGAGAGAGAGAGAGAGAGCGAGAGAGAGAGAGAGAGAGAGAGAGAGAGAGAGAGAGAGAGAGAGAGAGAGAGAGAGAGAAGAAATTCGTGGTGTAATTATGTCGTTTGAGTCGTTAGTGTTTACATACTGAGGGTTGTTGTTGTTGTTGTTGTTGTTGTTGTTGTTGTTTTAGATTCACCTACTTAGAACAAAAGTTCCAAAGTAGCACGGGCTATGGCGAGCCCGTAGTGGACTTACCTGGCACAGGAGCGGCGGGGCTGTAACCGGACAGCTGATAATACTGAGGTTGTTGTCGTGGTTTCAGATTTAGCTACTCAGAACGAAGTGTCCATGTAGCACGGGCTATGGTGAGCCCGTAAATAATACTGAGGGATATATCTTTATGTATATTCTGGCCCTGTGGTCTGCCTCCATGACTGGCGTGGTGCCAGGGTTGGTAACACTTGGGGCGACTTGCGGATACGAAGTTGATGGCATTTGTTTCGGTGTGAAAGGGTGTGGTCTCGCCCTGGTAACATTTGTCAGGGTGTGCTGCATATTGCTGTATTAGCAGCACCTTTAACCCCCATACACAGCCGACCCAAGAGCTAGAGCTCAGTTTAGACTACTATATACACCTGCTTAGTCTAGCCAGTGTTGTTATGAATTGTTTAAGTTGTTACAACATTCTTTTCGATGATACAACATTCTTTAAGATGTTACAACATTCTTTAAGATGTCACAATATTCCTTAAGATGTTACAACATTCTTTAAGATGTTACAACATTCATTAAGATGTCACAACATTAATTAAGATGTCACAACATTCTTTAAGATGTCACAACATTCTTTAAGATGTTACAACATTCTTTAAGATGTCACAACATTCTTTAAGATGTCACAACATTCTTTAAGATGTCACAACATTTTTTAAGATGTTACAACATTCTTTAAAATGTCACAACATTCTTTAAGATGTTACAACATTCTTTAAAGTGTCACAACATTCTTTAAGATGTTACAACATTCTTTAAAATGTCACAACATTCTTTAAGATGTCACAACATTCTTCAAGATGTTACAACATTCTTTAAGATGTCACAACATTCTTTAAGAAGTCACAACATTCTTTAAGATGTCACAACATTCTTTAAGAAGTCACAACATTGTTTAAGACATTACAACATTCTCTAAGATGTTACAACATTCTGTAAGACGTTACAACATTCTCTAAGATGTCACAACATTCTCTAAGACGTTACAACATTCTCTAAGACGTTACAACATTCTCTAAGACGTTACAACATTCTCTAAGACGTTACAACATTCTCTAAGACGTTAGAACTAGAGTTCCTGATGCTGATAAAAACAATGTCTGCCCACTAGGATGCTAACGTGATTTACCTCATGTGTGAACAGTAAATTATATGTAAACATTCATAAAAATAAATGTATAACAATTTATGAAAATCTTTTGATCTGACAGCATCTTCTATCTTGAGGTTATCTTGAGATGATTTCGAGGCTTTTAGTGTCCCCGCGGCCCGGTCCTCGACCAGGCCTCCACCCCCAGGAAGCAGCCCGTGACAGCTGACTAACACCCAGGTACCTATTTACTGCTAGGTAACAGGGGCATAGGGTGAAAGAAACTCTGCCCATTGTTTCTCGCCGGCGCCTGGGATCGAACCCAGGACCACAGGATCACAAGTCCCGCGTGCTGTCCGCTCGGCCGACCGGCTCCTTAGTCTTAGAAAAGTCTAGAAAAGAGAACAGTTTAAAACAAAAACAAAAATACTCGGACCTGAGGCAGGTAGGAAACGCACAAGAACGTTCACAGGTAGGGCCAATTAACGGTCATTAGAAGCACATCACTACCAACTACAGATCCTGAAATTATTCCACCTAGATTACTGGGCGTCTCCTAGGTCATTATGCCATTATTACTCCCAGACAACGTCTCTGTCCACGGTAATTACTAGACACAGAGAGAGAGAGAGAGAGAGAGAGAGAGAGAGAGAGAGAGAGAGAGAGAGACAGAGAGAGACAGAGACAGAGACAGAGACAGAGAGAGGGAGAGAGAGAGAGAGAGAGAGAGAGAGAGAGAGAGAGAGAGAGAGAGAGAGAGAGAGAGAGAGAGACAGAGAGAGACAGAGAGGACAGAGAGAGAGAGAGAGAGAGAGAGAGAGAGAGAGAGAGAGAGAGAGAGAGAGAGAGAGAGAGAGAGAGAGAGAGAGAGAGACAGACAGACAGAGACTTTCACCTTAGCATCAAGGGCTTTGACCAAAATGATTCAATATGAACTAGTCTATCCCCCCCCTTCCCCTCCCTCCGGTCCATTAGGCTGCTCTTCGTTCACCTGTTGACTCGTCGAGGCTGATACCCCTAAGAGTTTGAATGGGGTGGAAACCAGGGGGGAAGGAGAGAACAGGAGTGTGAGGTGAAAGGAAATGTGCCCAACTGTTTCTGGCGTGACCGGGGGACTAAGTCCGGATCATCCCTCGATTGTGAGCCAAGGACGTAGACTACTGCGCTACGGAAGCTATAGAGTGAGGTGTATTTCTAGTTATTAAGGTGAATAGTGGCACCTGAGTTGATCACCTAGTTGTGTTCACCTAGTTGTGCTTGCGGGGGTTGAGCTCTGCTCTTTCGGCCCGCCTCTCAACTCTCAGTTAATCAACTGTTACTAACTACTAACTCCCCCCCCCCACACACACACAGGAAGCAGCTCCGTAACAGCTATCTAACTCCCAGGTACCTATTTACTACTAGGTGACAGGGGGACAACAGGGTGAAAGAAACTCAGCCCATTTTGTTTCTGCCATCACCGGGGATCGAACCCGGACCCTAGGATTACGAGTTCAGAGCGCTGTCCACTCAGCTATCAGCGGCCCCTAGTCGCATGTGGGGGTGTGGGCGTGCAGGCATGTGGGCGTGATCCCACATGTACACAACACAAGAGGCGTGACCAATCCCCCTCCCCCCACGACAGAGGACCACATATGCCCCCCCCCCCCCAAGACAGAGGACCACATATGCCACCCCCCCTCCCCCCCCCCCGGAGGCTCACAGCTTCTTGTGTGAGGGGGAGCGCCTCACAGCCCGCCTCTCCTGCCCTTCCTCGGCCCTAATTTGCATGCATTTCATTCGCTGTTGCCTCGCCAAGTCACGATTTTCTCCCATTTTTACGTTCCGGCCTTGTCGAGAGGCGCTTATAGCAATTGGCTCTGTCCGCTAGTTTGTGTGTGTGTGTGTGTGTGTGTGTGTGTGTGTGTGTGTGTGTGTGTGTGTGTGTGTGTGTGTGTGTGGAGGGGGGGATGGGGGGAGGGAGGGGGTAGAACTCTTCGCCTGACATTCCCAGTAACCTTTCCGCTTAGCACACACACACACAAATAGTGGGCTTCAGGTCCCGCCGCAGACCTTAACTGGGATAATACCCACACACACACACACACACACACACAAGTTGACCTCCACATCACCATCACCTGCACCACCACACATCATCACCATCATCAACACCTTCCCAACACCACACAAACACCCAACCCCAATATATCATTCACCCTCCCCCCCCCCATGCCACTGTAAAAACCTCAACACCATCACATAATGCCCCTATACCATCGCCATCTCCCCCTCCTCCTCCCCAGCATCACTCATCTCACTTCGACGCGGGCATCAAGATGGAGGATAGCGGTGCGCGCGGGAAGATAGCCGCGGCGCTGCGCTAATGAGTGGACCCAACCGGCGACACCTTGCGCAAGCGCATCTCACATATGTAATTTGTTCAATTATGAATTACCCGTCACAACGGTTCCCTCTGCGTCGCCAGTGATGCGGCTCATAGTGACCGGCTTGTCCAGCAGTTAGCATCTATAGTTAACTCGTAACTGTTAACCACCTTGTTTAAGTCTCCAGACACACTGTTCTCACGTTAAAAGCGGGTTGCTGAGAAACTATATATATATATATAAACGCCTTCTTAAATATTTAAGCTGCGGCGTACAAAAAATAAAAATAAAAGACCCAAAATAGCCAGCTTGGCTCAGGCTATTGAGGGCAAATGGGACAAAGATGGCCATTGAGGGCATCTTTGTGTATGGATGTCCTTGGTGGTCCCGGTTCGAGTCCTTGGCCAGCTTCTTTCCCCTCGTCTTCCTGTTTACGCGGCAACAACTGGCCGCCTTCTGCTGGCCGCCTGCTCCTGCCTCTTTTGTCTCGTATAATTACACTAATGAACATTACCCTCCAAAAAATGACAGACACTGTGATAATTTATGTTTGTTGCGGAGGTGGATTTGTGTGTCTTTGTCTAGTGTGCTTCCCTAGTTGTACTTGTAAAGCATGAGCTCTGGCTCTTTGGTCCCGACTCACCACATCGATTGGAGTTCAGAATCTACTGTCTATTGGTCTCTGTCCTGTCTACATTTAACTGTACTCACCTAGTTGTGCTTGCGGGGGGTTTGAGCTCTGGCTCTTTGGTCCCGCCTCTCAACTGTCAATCAACAGGTGTACAGGTTCCTGAGCCTACTGGGCTCTGTCATATCTACACTTGAAGCTGTGTATGGAGTCAGCCTCCACCACATCACTGCCTAATGCATTCCCTTTGTCTACTACTCTGATACTTATAAAAAATCTCTCTAGCGTCTCTATGGTTCATTTGGGCACTCAATTTCTACCTGTGTTCCCTAGTGCGTGTGCCCCTTGTGGTAAATAGCCTGTCTTTTTGTGTGTGTGTATTCACCTAGTTGTGTTTGCGGGGGGGTTGAGCTCTGCTCTTTCGGCCCGCCTCTCAACTGTCAATCAACTGTTACTAACTATTATTATTTCCCCCCACACCACATACACACCCCAGGAAACAGCCCGTGACAGCTGACTAACTTCCTGGTACCTGTTCATTGCTAGGTAACAGCGGGATCAGGGTGAAAGAAACTCTGCCCATTGTTTCTCGCTGGCGCCGGGAATCGAATCCAGGACCACAGGATCATGCGTCCAGCGAAACGTCCGCGTTTCTAAACGTTAGTTGTGTAATATACTGACTGACTCCCGACCTTTTTTCTGTCTCATATCTACATTATCTCTCTCTCTCTCTCTCTCTCTCTCTCTCTCTCTCTCTCTCTCTCTCTCTCTCTCTCTCTCTCTCTCTCATCTCTTTTCTCTTTCTTTTAGAGGGGAAAGAAGGAGTCCTCGTGGTGTAGAGGTAAGACACTCGCCTGGAGTTTCGCCAGCGCTTTGGCCTGGGTTCGTATCCTGGCCGGGGGAGGATTGACTGGGCGCCAATCCTTAACTGTAGCCTCTGTTTAACTCAATAGTAAAATGGGTACCTGGTTGTTAAAGGATTTGGCGAGTTCGTATTCCGGGGAATATTAGGATTAAGGACCTGCCCGCAACACTGTGCGTGCTGGTGGCTGTACAAGAATGTAACAACTCTTGTGTATATAAATAAATAAATATAATAAATACAAATCATAATCAGGTGAGTAAACACAAGCCTATCTTCAACAAATCCACAAGGGCCGTGACGAGGATTCGAACCTGCGTCCTTGTGGATTTGTTCATTTGATGCATCACGCAAAATTGTGATTTCTGTGGTGTAACAAGCCTATCTTGCCTGATCGTACGCAGAGCAGATTGGTGAATAATACCCCCCTCCTGGGAACCTCTGTAGACGTGTTTAAGTTCAGCCATGAGTTAGCAGGGGAGGGGGTGGGGGGGGGTGGGTGTGGGTGTGGGGGGTGGTGAAGGGTCGCCCTGACCTTCACAGCTTTCAGATCTCACCTTTCCACTGAAGGTGTTTCGTCGACCAGGTAAGGTTAATCATGAGCAGCAATATACGCTCGGCCAGGATGACTATATAGCACTGGGAAGGGATGTGAGGGACAACGATATGGGATACAATATGGGAAGGTAGTGTGCCTAACCACTTGGACCAGCGGGGATCGAACGCAGACCTGCAAGTAGCGAGGCCTCAGCTATACCGACGTGTCCATCAAAAACGGAAACAAAAATCCACTCGGGTACTGTTTCCAAGACCATACATCTACCTCCAAGGTAGATCCGAGATTTCAAGATTCCAAGATCATACATCTATATATCATACATACACCTATTTTTCTTACCATTTTAACTTATGCAAATGCAATACTGACTCGCAACACCGGGAGTGTTGCACGCAACACTGCCTCAACACCAGGAACACTGAAGGAGACACCTGTCTTACTGCCTGCAATCCTACCATCTTAAGGTCCATCTGACCTCTTCCACTGTTGCAGACTGATCTTGAGGTTATCTTCAGATGATTTCGGGGCTTTTTAGTGTCCCCGCGGCCCGGTCCTCGACCAGGCCTCCATACCCCCAGGAAGCAGCCCGTGACAGCTGACTAACACCCAGGTACCTATTTTACTGCTAGGTAACAGGGGCATAGGGTGAAAGAAACTCTGCCCATTGTTTCTCGCCGGCGCCTGGGATCGAACCCAGGACCACAGGATTACAAGCCCAGCGTGCTGTCCGCTCGGCCGACCAGCTCCCCGACCGGCTCTGATTAACAAAGATGCTGGAATCCGGAAACACCGACGTCAAGAACGGTTTAAAACGACTCTTATGTTCCACTTCTTGAAGCAATTGAGCTATAAAAGTCTGGAGCGTACCTGGAACGTACATGGAGATGGGTTTTAGAGTCCTTCTAACCCCCTTCCCCCACCCCCCAGGTTCCGGCCAGGGGCCAGGCTCGGCATCGCCTGTCTTCCAATGTTGGCTGTGTAACGTGCTTATCAAGATTTTATCTTTCTTTGTTAAATTAATTTATGGTTTCAGTTCCTGAGCCCATTATGTGCCTCTCTAACCTTCTGCACTACCACATACAGGATGAGTATGGGGTCCACTACCACCCACAGGATGGGTATGGGGTCCACTACCACCCACAGGATGGGTATGGGGTCCACTACCACCCACAGGATGAGTATGGGGTCCACTACCACCCACAGGATGGGTATGGGGTCCACTACCACCCACAGGATGGGTATGGGGTCCACTACCACCCACAGGATGAGTATGGGGTCCACTACCACCCACAGGATGGGTATGGGGTCCACTACCACCCACAGGATGGGTATGGGGTCCACTACCACCCACAGGATGGGTATGGGGTCCACTACCACCCACAGGATGAGTATGGGGTCCACCACCACCCACAGGATGGGTATGGGGTCCACTACCACCCACAGGATGGGTATGGGGTCCACTACCACCCACAGGATGGGTATGGGGTCCACTACCACCCACAGGATGGGTATGGGGTCCACTACCACCCACAGGATGGGTATGGGGTCCACTACCACCCACAGGATGGGTATGGGGTCCACTACCACCCACAGGATGGGTATGGGGTCCACCACCACCCACAGGATGGGTATGGGGTCCACTACCACCCACAGGATGGGTATGGGGTCCACTACCACCCACAGGATGGGTATGGGGTCCACTACCACCCACAGGATGGGTATGGGGTCCACTACCACCCACAGGATGGGTATGGGGTCCACTACCACCCACAGGATGGGTATGGGGTCCACTACCACCCACAGGATGGGTATGGGGTCCACCACCACCCACAGGATGGGTATGGGGTCCACTACCACCCACAGGATGGGTATGGGGTCCACTACCACCCACAGGATGGGTATGGGGTCCACTACCACCCACAGGATGGGTATGGGGTCCACTACCACCCACAGGATGGGTATGGGGTCCACTACCACCCACAGGATGGGTATGGGGTCCACAACCACCCACAGGATGGGTATGGGGTCCACTACCATCCACAGGATGGGTATGGGGTCCACTACCACCCACAGGATGGGTATGGGGTCCACTACCACCCACAGGATGGGTATGGGGTCCACTACCATCCACAGGATGGGTATGGGGTCCACTACCACCCACTGGATGGGTATGGGGTCCACTACCACCCACAGGATGGGTATGGGGTCCACTACCACCCACAGGATGGGTATGGGGTCCACTACCACCCACAGGATGGGTATGGGGTCCACTACCACCCACAGGATGGGTATGGGGTCCACTACCACCCACTGGATGGGTATGGGGTCCACTACCACCCTCAGGATGGGTATGGGGTCCACTACCACCCACAGGATTTGTATGGGGTCCACTACCACCCACAGGATGGGTCTGGGGTCCACTACCACCCACAGGATGGGTATGGAGTCCACTACCACCCACAGGATGGGTATGGGGTCCACTACCACCCACAGGATGGGTATGGAGTCCACTACCACCCACAGGATGGGTATGGGGTCCACTACCACCCACAGGATGGGTATGGGGTCCACTACCACCCACAGGATGGGTATGGGGTCCACAACCACCCACAGGATGGGTATGGGGTCCACTACCACCCACAGGATGGGTATGGAGTCCACTACCACCCACAGGATGGGTATGGAGTCCACTACCACCCACTGGATGGGTATGGGGTCCACTACCACCCACAGGATAGGTATGGGGTCCACTACCACCCACAGGATGGGTATGGGGTCCACTACCACCCACAGGATGGGTATGGAGTCCACTACCACCCACAGGATGGGTATGGGGTCCACTACCACCCACAGGATGGGTATGGGGTCCACTACCACCCACAGGATGGGTATGGAGTCCACTACCACCCACAGGATGGGTATGGAGTCCACTACCACCCACAGGATGGGTATGGGGTCCACTACCACCCACAGGATGGGTATGGGGTCCACTACCACCCACAGGATGGGTATGGGGTCCACTACCACCTACAGGATGGGTATGGAGTCCACTACCACCCACAGGATGGGTATGGGGTCCACTACCACCCACAGGATGGGTATGGGGTCCACTACCACCCACTGGATGGGTATGGGGTCCACTACCACCCACAGGATGGGTATGGGGTCCACTACCACCCACAGGATGGGTATGGGGTCCACTACCACCCACAGGATGGGTATGGGGTCCACCACCACCCACAGGATGGGTATGGGGTCCACTACCACCCACAGGATGGGTATGGGGTCCACTACCACCCACAGGATGGGTATGGGGGTCCACCACCACCCACAGGACGGGTATGGGGTCCACTACCACCCACAGGATGGGTATGGGGTCCACTACCACCCACAGGATGGGTATGGAGTCCACTACCACCCACAGGATGGGTATGGAGTCCACTACCACCCACAGGATGGGTATGGGGTCCACCACCACCCACAGGATGGGTATGGGGTCCACTACCACCCACAGGATGGGTATGGGGTCCACTACCACCCACAGGATGGGTATGGGGGTCCACCACCACCCACAGGACGGGTATGGGGTCCACCACCACCCACAGGACGGGTATGGGGTCCACCACCACCCACAGGACGGGTATGGGGTCCACCACCACCCACAGGACGGGTATGGGGTCCACTACCACCCACAGGACGGGTATGGGGTCCACCACCACCCACAGGACGGGTATGGGGTCCACCACCACCCACAGGACGGGTATGGGGTCCACCACCACCCACAGGATGGGTATGGGGTCCACCACCACCCACAGGATGGGTATGGGGGTCCACCACCACCCACAGGATGGGTATGGGGGTCCACCACCACCCACAGGACGGGTATGGGGTCCACCACCACCCACAGGATGGGTATGGGGTCCACCACCACCCACAGGATGGGTATGGGGTCCACCACCACCCACAGGATGGGTATGGGGTCCACTGCCACAAACACAATGGGTATGGGGTGCATAATATATGAACACACGACAAATAAAATCAACAGCAATCTAGTGACTTGTCGTATATCCATATTCTGCAGGAAGTTCGCGAACCACCTGGTTACCTAGCAGTAAAATAGGTACCTGGGTGTTAGTCAGCTGTCACGGGCTGCTTCCTGGGGGTGGAGGCCTGGTCGACGACCGGGCCGCGGGGTCACTAAAAAAGCCCCGAAATCATCTCAAGATAACCTCAAGATAACCACTCTCCCTTTCTTGTAGTTGAACCAAATGTTCCCATAAATGACATCACCCGTGTAAGAAACCCCTGTGTAAAAGGAGTGTAAAACAGGTTAAATTCCTTTTGTGATGGTTGAGCTTTAGCTCGTAAGACCCGCCTTTCGTCTTACAAAATACGTGTATACACGTTCCGTACACACGTAGGGTTCTCAATCCCACACTATAGTGTGTATATTGATAACATGTTTACCATATGAAAAGTATCTTATCTTCTTGAGTGGATGAAGATTTGGTTGCTGCGGGATTAGATCTACTTCATTTAAAATTGTTTGACTCAATACACTCTGGGATAGGAGAGGCTATTGAGCGGTACAATGGGATTGAACTCTCATCCCTATAATATGTACTACATACTATAATATTTACTCAAGCACATATGTACTACCGTCTGGACAATATTCAACGAGTGTTCTTTGATACAGGGTTCGATCCCTCTGTTCATCTTCAATCTCACAGACTCATCACGTTTATGTGATGTCACTATGCGACATGTTTAATACTACGTCTGATTCATCAGTTTATTCTTCATCAAACTTGAAACTCATATTGTCTATCGCGTCACGTTCGTTTTTTTTATAAACTTGGTTAGCCCCTTTGATCTGGTGCTTGGTTAGCCCCTTTGATCTGGTGCTTGGTTAGCCCCTTTGATCTGGTGCTTGGTTAACCCCTTTGATCTGGTGCTTGGTTAACCCCTTTGATCTGGTGCTTGGTTAACCCCTTTGATCTGGTGCTTGGTTAACCCCTTTGATCTGGTGCATGGTTAACCCCTTTGATCTGGTGCTTGGTTAACCCCTTTGATCTGGTGCTTGGTTAGCCCCTTTGATCTGGTGCTTGGTTAACCCCTTTGATCTGGTGCTTGGTTAGCCCCTTTGATCTAGTACTTGATCTTCTGTTGTTCTCTCAACACCTTGTCTTCTCTCCTCAGTGCCTGCGTGTTACCGGTTTAGGACAAGTCCTGTGGCGTGGGAGGCGTTCTGCCTTAAGTTAATGTGTTATCTGTGTTATCTAAGGTATTCCAACCCGTCTCTTTGTGTGCGCCTCTTTGATGCTTATTATATAACTTGTCTACTTGTCTACCGGGTTAATGTTATTTGCATTTAAAACACTGTGTGCGTGTGTATGTGTGTGTGTGTGTGTGTGTGTGTGTGTGTGTGTGTGTGTGTGTGAGTGTGTGTGTGTGTGTGTGTGTGTGTGTGTGTGTGTAATTACCTAAGTGTAATTACCTAAGTGTAGTTACAGGATGAGAGCTACGCTCGTGGTGTCCCGTCTTCCCAGCACTCTTTGTCATATAACGCTTTGAAAGTAGTGTGTGTGTGTGTGTGTGTGTGTGTGTGTGTGTGTGTGTGTGTGTGTGTGTGTGTGTGTGTGTGTGTGTGGAATGTAGCCACCAGCAAAAACAAGAGAGGGACGGATAGCGGGGGTCCTGGGGACACTCGGCCCAATCTCAGGTTCAGGCCAAGGCATTTCCTCATCCTAAATTTGGCATATCCTGAAGTCTCTGTCCCTCCGGTATGTGTCGCGGGGTAACAGTGCTTACCTAACAGTGACAACGGGAAGTGAGGATGGTGCTTGTGGGATGGAGGTGGCTTCCACGACTTATTTTTGTGAATTCTACTTGTTGAACACCACCGTACAGGGTACGAGTATTTGCATACACTTCTTCGGTTTATTTGAGTTTCCATCATCTTTTAAAGTGGCTGTCCTTGTCCGTTTTGTCCCATTTTTTCTCAGCAACTTTTATGTAGGGATCATGTCTCCTCTGCTCCTTCTTTCCTCTGTCGTTATAAGATCCGAGTTCCATTAATCTGTATTCACAGATTCTTGAGATGATTTCGGGGCTTTCAGTGTTCCCGCGGCCCCGTCCTCGACCAGGCCTCCACCCCCAGGAAGCAGCCCGTGACAGCTGACTAACACCCAGGTACCTATTTTACTGCTAGGCAACAGGGGCAGAGGGTGAAAGAAACTCTGCCCATTGTTTCTCGCCGGCGCCTAGGATCGAACCCAGGACCACAGGATCACAAGTCCAGCGTGCTGTCCGCTCGGCCTACAGGCTCCCTAGTCTTAATTAGTCTTAATTAACTCATAGACATGTTGCTAACCTCTGAATGTTCTCAAGTTTAGTTTCAGTTTCAGGTGGTTGTAGATTCCATGCCAGTGCCGCGTACTCTACTTCTTTCACATAGACAAGTTAAACAGCGAGTTACACATACAAGGAGGTATACTTATACTTCAGGGTGTATACATGCATGGGAGAGTTTACCTTAGTCGTGTATTATATTCAGGGCAAAGGTATACTCGTAGGTTGGTCGGTATGGTATTCTTGGCGGCCTTAGTAATCAACCTCCAGAGGTTGATAATCCTTAAACCCAACATCACATTAGGATGAACAACCTACCAGCGGGTTTTCTTCCTATTGGGGAGTGTTGTACATGCTGCTATGGCGGTGTGTCCACTCACAGGATGAGTGGCGCTGCCTGATAAACTCGCCCCTCGGGGCAAAATTTAAATTTAACACATGCTAAGACCAGCACATGACCTAAGACAACACATGACCTAAGACAACACATGACCTAAGACCAGCACATGACCTAAGACAACACATGACCTAAGACAACACATGACCTAAGACAGCACATGACCTAAGACAACACATGACCTAAGACAGCACATGACCTAATACAGCACATGACCTAAGACAACACATGACCTAAGACAACACATGACCTAAGACAACACATGACCTAAGACAGCACATGACCTAAGACAACACATGACCTAAGACCAGCACATGACCTAAGACAACACATGACCTAAGACAACACATGACCTAAGACCAGCACATGACCTAAGACAACACATGACCTAAGACAACACATGACCTAAGACCAGCACATGACCTAAGACAACACATGACCTAAGACAACACATGACCTAAGACCAGCACATGACCTAAGACAACACATGACCTAAGACAACACATGACCTAAGACCAGCACATGACCTAAGACAACACATGACCTAAGACAGCACATGACCTATGACAGCACATGACCTAAGACAACACATCACCTAAGACAACACATCACCTAAGACAACACATCACCTAAGACAGCACATGACCTAAGACAACACATCACCTAAGACAGCACATGACCTAAGACAACACATCACCTAAGACAGCACATGACCTATGACAGCACATGACCTAAGACAACACATGACCTAAGACAGCACATGACCTAAGACCAGCACATGACCTAAGACAACACATGACCTAAGACAACACATGACCTAAGACCAGCACATGACCTAAGACAACACATGACCTAAGACAACACATCACCTAAGACAACACATCACCTAAGACAACACATGACCTAAGACAACACATGACCTAAGACCAGCACATGACCTAAGACAACACATGACCTAAGACAACACATGACCTAAGACAACACATGACCTAAGACAGCACATGACCTAAGACAACACATTACCTAAGACAACACATCACCTAAGACAACACATCACCTAAGACAACACATCACCTAAGACAGCACATGACCTAAGACAACACATCACCTAAGACAACACATCACCTAAGACAACACATCACCTAAGACAACACATGACCTAAGACAACACATGACCTAAGACAACACATGACCTAAGACAACACATGACCTAAGACAACACATCACCTAAGACAACACATGACCTAAGACAACACATCACCTAAGACAGCACATGACCTAAGACAACACATGACCTATGACAGCACATCACCTAAGACAACACATGACCTAAGACAACACATGACCTATGACAGCACATCACCTAAGACAACACATGACCTAAGACAACACATCACCTAAGACAGCACATCACCTAAGACAACACATCACCTAAGACAGCACATGACCTAAGACAACACATGACCTATGACAGCACATCACCTAAGACAACACATGACCTAAGACAACACATGACCTATGACAACACATCACCTAAGACAACACATGACCTATGACAGCACATCACCTAAGACAGCACATGACCTAAGACAACACATCACCTAAGACCAGCACATCACCTAAGACAACACATCACCTAAGACAGCACATCACCTCCCCCGCCAGAAACACATATACCTTAAGGTCAATTCCTCCACGTTACATCACAATAAACCTAATTGATCTCATTACCCACGGAGCGCCAGCCAGGCTGCCTCAGTGCCCGCACGGGAGATCGTTCGCCAGACGTTCAATACACCGTCTTAATGGGTACTGTAGGATGGAGGCCAGAGGTGGTCTTATCGCCAGGGTGGGCGAACCACCGCCAGCCACACCTACCTTATCACTAATCCCATTTTTTCTTTTATAATAGCATGCCAACCCTAAGTGCTCCGGCAGGGAATCGAACCCATGTCTGAGTTAACAGGACGCCTAGAGTGATTTAATGCCTGCCTCGCCTCCATCACTGCCGTAAGATATGGCAGTGGGCGGAGTCCGACTTTTTTTATATTCTAGCTGTGTTGAGTGCTCTGTGTGTCCCTATAGTGCGTGCCCCTCTACTCCGGGTCCAGGACCCCCCCCCCTCGCCACGAAGGAACGTGGCGAGACTGGGTAATAATAATAATGTATGCTGGAATATAAATACATTGCTGAACTGGATATTTTCATTTTATTCATTTATTATGCGCCTATACCCTAACCTAACCTTGCCAACACTGGATATGCCATGAAATTCAACCGTCTTGTGTGTGTGTGTGTGTGTGTGTGTGTGTGTGTGTGTGTGTGTGTGTGTGTGTGTGTGTGTGTGTGTGTGTGTGTGTGTGTGTGTGTGTGTATTCACCTAGTTTTATTCACCTAGTTGTGCTTGCAGGGGTTGAGCTCTGCTCTTTCGGCCCGCCTCTCAACTGTCAATCAACTGCTACTAACTATTAACTATTTTTTTCACACACTCACCCCCAGGAAGCAGCTCCGTAACAGCTGTCTAACTCCCAGGTAACTATTTACTGCTAGGTAACAGGAACATCAGGGTAAAAAAAAAAAAAAACTCATTTGTCTCTGCCTAGTCCGAGCATCCAACCCGGGCCACAGGATTACACGTCCCGCGCGCTGTCCACTCAGCTACCCGACCCCCACGTGTGTGTGTGTCTCAGCACCAATGAATTAGGACCTGATAACAGTCTAAAGAAAATGGATTTTAACTGTGAAAGGTTAGAAACTGAAGGGGAGTCTCGCCTAGATCAATTTCCTGATACAATATGACGAGCGAGATTCATAATTACTTTCTGACACGTTCAATTTTATCACTATGAAGGATACTTAATAATAATATAAGTAATAATTATTTTGTTGGGCATAACTTTTAAAATATCATTAAATTGGATGATAGAGTTGTTAAATTTATAATCAAGGAAACTGCAGAAGGTGTATTGACCCATACGAGGCAGCTCCTGTTTATCTTCACCCACACCTATTAATATATATACATGTCTAACCTACGCTTGAAACACTCCAGTGATCAAAAGTTAAAAAAAAAACTTGAAGATTTTATTTAAAGTAGTTAATATAAATTAGAAAATTTAATTTTACAGAGGTTCTTCTGATCCATTGAATACAATTATTCATATATTCACTGCGTCCAAACGTTAGTAATACATGATATAAATGGTCATTAACATGTATAATTTATATTCATTAATGTCTATGTTAAGCATATCATTCTTGTAACAAGTGGCAAAGTATATGTTTAAAGTCACTGTGGCATAAATGCATTTAATATCTGTCAGAACTGTATATATAATTCAGACAACACAATAATAATAATTTTATGTTTTCTGTATATGTTTTGGCGAGATGTCAAACTATGTAATTGCTTGTTAAGGCGCGCCCGTGTTTGTCTGGAGCCGGTCGACGATGGTGGGTGAGTGAGTGAGTGAGTGAGTGAGTGAGTGAGTGAGTGAGTGAGTGAGTGAGTGAGTGAGTGACTGAGTGAGTGAGTGAGTGAGTGAGTGAGTGAGTGAGTGAGTGAGTGAGTGAGTGAGTGAGTGTGTGTGTGTGTGTAAGTGAGTGAGTGAGCGAGTCATAATCCAAGGCAGCCAACCCTGTGTGATAAACAATCAATCAACACGGCGAACTAACGATTTAATTTCTATATACTTTAATTTTTCCTTGAGTGAACATTTGTGAACGTTCCAGTACATTTAATACTAGAATTAGTTATGTCTATCTTATCATCTCGAGCACTATGAAAGGATCTTAACTTTATGCAACACAGCTGTTAATAATGATCTAAGTTTACCTATATATGGGTTGTGTTGACCGCCAGCAGTACTGGTCTCAGAAAACTGGCAGAGGGAAGTCCTATTCTTCTTAAATATCCTAATATTCCTATTAGGTAGAACGGCCTATTGACATTGCTCGAGTGCAGGGGGGAGTTGTGTAAAAACCTTGGTTTGTGTCTCGGAGAGGCTGCAGGATCAGAGTAAGTTCACTTGAACTTCTGGTTTCGACTCTTTTTTTTTTTTTTGACCATGTCGTAGCTCAAGTCGATTAAGGCAGCGTCTGGGATACTCTCGGTCGTAGGTTCGAATCCTCGTCACGGCTCTTGTGGATTTGTTCATAAGTCCTATTCTGTTTTAGCTCTGAGGAGCTACTTTCGTATAATTTTTCATATAAGGTAGAGTGGTCAGGTAAGAATTTAATATGATGAATTATTTTTGGTGTATCTAATTATTTTTTGCGACGTATCACCATATTGTGTATATTGTGTATCACCATATTTTGTGGTGTCATGAGACTTCATAATTATGAGTCTGAGTCCATAGGGGGAGGGGGGGGGGAGGACTTAGTCCCAAATAGCTTGGCAAAGTCTAAAATTTGTGTAGTGAATATTGACTTCGAATTTGCCAGTCCTTTGGGGACTTACCCTTTGAGATGTATTTATTGCTTATCTCAATAAACATACTTGAACTTGAACTTGGGGACTTAGAACGAGTCCCCGTGACTAAGTTTAATGACTAAGATGCCCAGTCCTAGATACTTTAACTTTGTTAAGTCTAGTGAGACTTTGATATTGGCAGTTCATAGTGACTTTAATGTTTTGATAATATTCGCACTGATTCAAGTTTACGACCACTTTAACTTAGAAGCATCTAGCTGCAGTTTTGTGCATCTAAGTTTTCTAAGCTGCGTGTACTTGACCACTTTAACTTAGAAGCATCTAGCTGCAGTTTTGTGCATCTAAGTTTTCTAAGCTGCGTGTACTTGACCACTTTAACTTAGAAGCATCTTGCTGCAGTTTTGTGCATCTAAGTTTTCTAAGCTGCGTGTACTTGACCACTTTAACTTAGAAGCATCTAGCTGCAGTTTTGTGCATCTAAGTTTTCTAAGCTGCGTGTACTTGACCACCTTAACTTAGAAGCCTCTAGCTGGAGTCTAGGCAGCTACTGTTACTTAGGTTTCACGTGCTCTGTAAATATTTGTAAACATTCTTGTCTTGTATTTACCCATACAACTGGCGGCATTTTACGCTGGATTTTGCATCATTCCCAGAGCTAAGTAACCAGGCCAGGTGAGCTTGCACTAGACCGTGGGAAATCTGGTGGTTCGAGCCCTTTTAAGGCTCATGGCAATGGTTTATAAGAGTTAGAAAATACTTAGACAGTGACATACATGAGCTTCATACTTTGTATGCAGATTTAATACATGTTGCATTAAACAAGATATATAAATATAGGCATAAAAGGCATAAAAGTGAAATTGACCCAATACTTCCACTTTTTCTTTTTCTCCTTACACCCCCCCCTACCCTTCTCCCTCACCCCACACGACCCCTCACCCCTTCCCCGCCCCTCCCCCCTCTCTCTATCCATTCCTCGTATATCCCTGCCCTATCCATCTCCTTCAACAATCTTCCACTACAAATTTAATCAGGCGTGAAAATACAAAACCTTCCTCAACCATTTGGTAGCATTCACCTCCCACATAAAGAGAGAGAGAGAGAGAGAGAGAGAGAGAGAGAGAGAGAGAGAGAGAGAGAGAGAGAGAGAGAGAGAGAGAGAGAGAGAGAGAGAGAGAGAGAGAGAGACAGAGACAGAGACAGAGACAGAGACAGAGAGAGAGAGAGACAGAGACAGAGACAGAGACAGAGACAGAGACAGAGACAGAGACAGAGACAGAGACAGAGACAGAGAGAGAGAGAGAGAGAGAGAGAGAGAGAGAGAGAGAGAGAGAGAGTTTTCTCATGCTGCTTAATTATCGTTTTTTGGTGCTAATTCTCACTTGTTTTTTCATCTATTTTTCCTATCTATCTTTTGACTGTTAGTACTATTATCCACCTTTTCGAGGACACAAACACCTGGATATTAACGACACAAACACCTGGATAACGACACGACGGGTCATATCAACACCTATATTAACAAATGCATTTATTAAATACATGTGAGCAACAAGGACTTTAAATACATGGCACTAGAGGCGGCCGGGTACCCCTGAATACTGCAATGAACAAATGATAAAAACCTCTATGGACTGTCCCATTCACCTGAGCTGTATGGGGGTCGAACCGTGGACCCCAGGCGTGTGAGGTCGACGCTCCATCAACTGGGCTATGAGTAGAGTTAATAAGGAAAGGTTCAAACAGCAGTATCCTGCCAAACTGATTTTTTGTTCGACATTCTCTGACTACTCCTACAAAAATTCCAGTTTGGAATGTTTATTTCCAAGGAAATGTGGATGTCAATAACAAGGGGTCGTGACGAGGGTTCGAATCTACATCCGAGATGGTCCCAGACGCTGTAAGTGTGGATGGTAATCTCTCTATATAGACTGATCCGAGCACCTCAGCTGTACCGACTCTACGAAGGAACCCTTTGGATGATTTGATTGATGGAGATTAAGCCAGCGCAAAAGGTGGCACTGGCATGAATACCCCGTAAGAACCCTTTGGAGTCAAACCGGCCAGCCTCCCCACCCCCCCCCCCCTTCCTGTTCCAGGAGGGGTACCCCACAACCAAAGGGTACCAAAGGATACCAAAGTAGACCTCACAGTCTACCACTAACACTGCTAAGTTGAAACTAGCCACAAGCATCTAGCTTCCAACCTTGAAGAGGCAAAACGGACATTCTCACACACACAGATCACACTAACGTGATGCATCAAATGAACAAATCCACAAGGGCCGTGACGAGGATTCGAACCTGCGTCCGGGAGCATCCCAGACACTGCCTTAATCGACTGAGCTACGACAGGGTAAAAAGGGTTGAAACCGAAGTTCTACTGAACTTACATTCTCTTTCGCATGGATCAAGATTGACCAATCATGCGGGAGACGTTTCATCCAAAATACATGGTTCTCATCAACCAGAATTTCGTCAACAGTACACGGATTTCATCAACAATACACAGCTTTCATCAATCACGAACGGATTTAATTAAGAATGAATGAATTTCATAACCAAAATACTAGTATTCTAGAAGACGCAGGAGCACAAACTGAAGTATCAACCCTCAAACTTACAATGACACAAGAGTGATCAAGGTACTGGCCTTGCGTCCCTCGAGTCTAAAGTTCGAGTCCCACTGTGTTTTCAGTACTGTTTTAATGTACACAATCGACTGGAGAATGGTCCAGGACGGACCGAAACGTCGTCGTCCCTTCAACTTCTAGTGTGTGGTCTGGTCAACATGTCAGTTTGTAAAAACCAAACCAATTAACAAGTATCCTGTAAAAACATCAATGAAATAACACCCTCTTGTCTCTCTGCGAGCAGCCGCGTCCAACAGCCTGGTTGATCAGTCCGGCAACTAGGAGGCCTGGTCGACGACCGGGCCGCGGGGACGCTAAGCCCCGGAAGCACCTCAAGGTAACCTCAAGGTAACCTCTCTCTCTCCCACGGCCTCGGGTCGTGGGAGGGAGACAAGGGATCTCCATAGACCAGGCTCCATGACTCCATAGACCAGGCTCACTCGTTGATGAGAAATGTCCTTGCAATACGTCCTTGATGGGTGCGAGAGAGCATGGATTGCATCACATTGCATAAATCTTATCAACATTGCAGAGATTTGATCAGTAATGCACAGATTTGATCAATACGTTTCGTTTAAAAGGCATAGATTTGATCAGCGATGTATAGATTTGATCAACAATGCATAGATCTGATCAATAATGCACAGATCTGATCAATAATGCATAGATTTGATCAACAATGCATAGATTTGATCAATAATGCAGAGATCTGATCAATAATGCATAAATTTGATCAACAATGCATAGATCTGATCAATAATGCATAGATTCGATTTCCTCTTCCTTGAATAGCATAGTGAACAATGTATGCAGCATATCCAGGCATCAATAGCATCAATAAAACACCTATTTCTACATTAACTGTCATCATAATTAATACACATGGTCATTCAATAACAAAACCAAATGCTACCGTAGTTCATGGTCGTACCGTAGTTCATGGTATTACCGTAATTCATGGTCGTACCGTAGTTCATGGTCGTACCGTAGTTCATGGTCGTACCGTAGTTCATGGTCGTACCGTAGTTCATGGTCGTACCGTAGTTCATGGTCATACCGTAGTTCATGGTCGTACCGTAGTTCATGGTCGTACCGTAGTTCATGGTCGTACCGTAGTTCATGGTCGTACCGTACTTCATGGTCGTACCGTAGTTCATGGTCGTACCGTAGTTCATGGTCGTACCGTAGTTCATGGTCGTACCGTAGTTCATGGTCGTACCGTAGTTCATAGTCGTACCGTAGTTCATGGTCGTACCGTAGTTCATGGTCGTACCGTACTTCATGGTCGTACCGTAGTTCATGGTCGTACCGTAGTTCATGGTCGTACCGTAGTTCATTGACTGCCTTACCGTGAGCTGTGGGAAAGGAGTAGGCTGACTATTCCTGTGTAAAGAAAACTATGAAAACACGACCCATAGAAAGAGGTATAGGGGGGAGGGGGTAGATGAATGAGGGAGGGGGGGGTAGATGAATGAGGGAGGGGGGTAGAATAGGGAAGGGACTCACTCCTCCAGTCAACTCTTCAATATTCATCAGAGTCCCACAGCGGTAATCACCAATTTTGTCGTTGTGATGCCAACGTGGGCGTGAGAATGGCGGATGTATGGCTGTCATCCACCTGGCGGATGTACGGCTGTCATCCACCTGGTGACGACGGTACAGGCGTGGCTGGTATAGAGGAGACATTCTTCGCCTGATAGACGTGTTGGCTTTATCTAGCAGCTGGCTGATGGACGCGTGGCCGCTGTCATCTTGTTATCCGGCTAAGGGCCGCTGGAACCTCGGTCAATCAGTGACGGATGACATCTTGTGGAACAGCTGCATCTCTGGGAGATGACGTCAACTTACAACACGGATGCTGTGATCTAGAAATGAGTCATATCTTCCGCCCAGGTACACTATACACCAGTGTGGCGGAGGTGCAACGTATCGGATAAATCTATCCAATAGGATAGACTGGATAGATCAGGATAGAACTGGCCTCCCCCCCTAATGGCAGTAGCAGCAGCAGCGTATCTCACCCTAATATGACCTTTCTTCAATGTGATTCTTGTTCCCTGTGTTACATGGAATACGATTTTTATCCATTGATGGGACGTTCTTTGGTCACTCCGGCCCGTTTCTCCAGCTTGTGGACGTCCTCTTATGCCAGGGGGACGTCCAGGTCCCCTTATGCCAGGGGGACGTCCAGGTCCCCTTATGCCAGGGGGACGTCCAGGTCCCCTTTATGCCAGGGGGACGTCCAGGTCCCCTTATGTCAGGGGGGACGTCCAGGTCCCTTTATGCCAGGGGGACGTCCAGGTCCCCTAATGCCAGGGGGACGTCCAGGTCCCCTTATGCCAGGGGGACGTCCAGGTCCCCTTATGCCAGGGGGACATCCAGGTCCCCCTTATGCCAGGGGGACGTCCAGGTCCCCTTATGCCAGGGGGGACGTTCAGGTCCCCCTTATGCCAGGGGGACGTCCAGGTCCCCCTTATGCCAGGGGGACGTCCAGGTCCCCTTATGCCGGGGGGACGTCCAGGTCCCCTTATGTCAGGGGGGACGTCCAGGTCCCCTTATGCCAGAGGGACGTCCAAGTCCCCCTAATGCCAGGGGGACGTCCAGGCCCCCTTATGCCAGGGGGACGTCCAGGTCCTCTTATACCAGGGGGACGTCCAGGTCTCCCCTTATGCCATACGATGCATAAGGGGGGGGGGACCTTCCCCGGCAACCCAAATGCATTCTGGCCAAAGCTCCTCAGCCCCGCCTGAACCCACGCCATTTTAGCAAGAGATTCTACCAGTTGGTGAAGCAGGATTCACCGCCCTCAAGGGTGGCTGTTGTGTTAGAAAAGGGGCTGCTTTTGTTAACACGGGTTTACGAGTCCCCCGACCTGTTATCTTGTTCCATCACTTGGTATGCAAGTGACACACAACAGTCTGGAGTTAAACGTCTCTTGGATTTTATGTCCTTTTTTTAACAGGCACTTTTTTTTTTTTTTAGCTATTTGATCTTACCAACACGCAGCATAACAACATATAGCGCTGGGCCACGTAGGTAGAGTAAGAGCTGGACCACGATCCAGCCAAAAAGAGCCCTCCTAAAGAGTCGCTCTAACGACCGTCTCCTCACAATCGGCTCTATGAACGAGCACCAACACTTAAGGTGCTTCAAAGAAACTTTTCCGTGGGCTTTTGGAAGTTTCTTTCAGAATACTGATAAAGAGTGTGTGTGTGTATATATAAATATATATATATATATATATATATATATATATATATATATATATATATATATATATATATATATATATATATATATGGAGCTTAAATCAAATAGCAATTAAAAAATAATGGAAAACTCAATTTAGCACCAATTATTCCTTGCAAGGTTAGGTTAGGTTCTTTTAAAGATATCAATTATGACCAGGTCATACAAGGGCACGACCGTGTTCCCAGCAGCATGTACGGACGTATAAGGCTACAACTAGTAGCCTTTGTAGCTCCTTTGGACGACAACTAATAGCCCCGATGGACGACAGCTATTAGCTCCGTTGGACGACAACTAGTAGCCCCGTTGGACGACAACTAGTAGCCCCGTTGGACGATAACTAGTAGCCCCGTTGGACGACAACTAGTAGCCCCGTTGGACGACAACTAGTAGCCCCGTTGGACGATAACTAGTAGCCCCGTTGGACGACAACTAGTAGCCCCGTTGGACGACAACCTGTAGTCCCGTTGGACGACAACCAGTAGCCCCGTTGGACGACAACAAGTAGCCCCGTTGGACGACAACAAGTAGCCCCGTTGGACGACAACTAGTAGCCCCGTTGGACGACAACCTGTAGTCCCGTTGGACGACAACCAGTAGCCCCGTTGGACGACAACAAGTAGCCCCGTTGGACGACAACAAGTAGCCCCGTTGGACGACAACAAGTAGCCCCGTTGGACGACAACAAGTAGCCCCGTTGGACGACAACCAGTAGCCCCGTTGGACGACAACCAGTAGCCCCGTTGGACGACAACAAGTAGCCCCGTTGGACGACAACAAGTAGCCCCGTTGGACGACAACAAGTAGCCCCGTTGGACGACAACAAGTAGCCCCGTTGGACGACAACAAGTAGCCCCGTTGGACGACAACTAGTAGCCCCGTTGGACGACAACTAGTAGCCCCGTTGGACGACAACTAGTAGCCCCGTTGGACGACAACAAGTAGCCCCGTTGGACGACAACAAGTAGCCCCGTTGGACGACAACAAGTAGCCCCGTTGGACGACAACAAGTAGCCCCGTTGGACGACAACTAGTAGCCCCGTTGGACGACAACAAGTAGCCCCGTTGGACGACAACTAGTAGCCCCGTTGGACGACAACTAGTAGCCCCGTTGGACGACAACTAGTAGCCCCGTTGGACGACAACTAGTAGCCCCGTTGGACGACAACTAGTAGCCCCGTTGGACGACAACTAGTAGCCCCGTTGGACGACAACTAGTAGCCCCGTTGGACGACACCTAGTAGCCTCGCATGGCTATACTCTCCTCTCCCGTCCTGACAATAAGACGCTGATCGTATACATTGAATTACGACCTAAATGACCTGCTCCGATAATTACACATCAGTTCCAGCACCACTTCCACCCCAGTGTCTGTGTTAGACGCCTTATAATTATAAGCCACTCATTAACCTTATGGAATCAGGGACATTTTTTTTTTTCTGTGCCACTGGTTGGGGACTCGAACGAGAGCAGGAAAGTGGCGGGTCTGTGTTCCTTGCCTGACCGGTCCGGCATTGGAGTTAATTAAGGCTTTGGAGGGAACTACACTTGGTCGGTCGGTCGGTCTCTCGGTCTCTCGGTCTCTCTCTCTCTCTCTCTCTCTCTCTCTCTCTCTCTCTCTCTCTCTCTCTCTCTCTCTCTCTCTCTCTCTCTCTCTCTCTCTCTCTCTCTCTCTCTACGGTACACTTGTTATTCCTCATTACACAAACGTAACTTTTGTTACGTTAATCTCATTTCCTTAGAGCGCACAATCTCCCCTCTACTGGCCAGCCCTCTATTGGTGAACGGGTCGAGAGGTGAGTGTTGAGACACAGCCACACACACACACACACCCTCCCTCCTCCCACCTTCCCTTTCACCTACACACCCTTAAACCTGCGCTTACACTTTCATCCACACCCTTAAACCACGCCTACACTGTCATCCACACCCTAAATCTGCACCCCCACACCTCCATCTACACTCTTAAGCCTACGCCTACACTTTCGTCTACACTTTACACTTTTATCGACATGTGCTTCAATACCTAGACACACACACACATCATGTAAGTTGTACTCCCTTCACCATGTTCCCTCACTAATATGTGTGTGACACTTCTTTGAAACACTTATGAGGCATTTTATAATATTAAAAATAGTATTAATACAGTGTATTCCACTGGTGTGATAGTGACGAGACACACTGGTGTGATAGTGACGAGACACACTGGTGTGATAGTGACGAGACACACTGGTGTGACAGTGACGAGACACACACTGGTGTGACAGTGACGAGACACACACTGGTGTGACAGTGACGAGACACACACTGGTGTGACAGTGACGAGACACACACTGGTGTGACAGTGACAATGCTAAGCTTCAGGAAGCACGTACCAAAAAAAAAAAACTTTACCCACAGGTTAAACAAAGGTAAAACAAGAAGCTTCAAAAGTGACCACACTAGCACATAAAAGCTAACTTAAAAAAAAAAAAGCTTGAACAGCATTAAACCAGCACTGGCTCCCCTGCTGTCTATCCCAACAGCATCAGGATAGACTAAGTCTATCCCGACAGCATCAGGATAGACTAAGTCTATCCCGACAGCATCAGGATAGACTAAGTCTATCCCGACAGCATCAGGATAGACTAAGTCTATCCCAACAGCATCAGGATAGACTAAGTCTATCCCGACAGCATCAGGATAGACTAAGTCTATCCCGACAGCATCAGGATAGACTAAGTCTATCCCGACAGCATCAGGATAGACTAAGTCTATCCCGACAGCATCAGGATAGACTAAGTCTATCCCAACAGCATCAGGATAGACTAAGTCTATCCCAACAGCATCAGGATAGACTAAGTCTATCCCAACAGCATCAGGATATACTAAGTCTATCCAATTCAGCTTCAACAGTTTATCACACAATCGTCGAATACATAAAAACTAGTCAAAAAGATATCAAGATCACCCAGCAGACTACCACTCTAAGCATAGCCTAAGCTTCCCCGTGGCCCCCAGCATACATACACTCCCCCCAGTATACATACACCTCCCCCAGCATACAGCATACTGGACGCTGGTCGCCACTATAATCTCCCCAGATGACCTGGGCGCTGCTGCTGCTCTATAATAAGACGCGCCTGGGAATATACTGGTATGTCCTAGAGGTATACTGGTATGTCCTAGAGGTGCGGACTTAATAATGTATTATTATTCAACATTATTCGATCCCTGCCTGTCCCTTAGGGGTTCCTGGACAGGATCTATCCCGAGGTGGGGACTATATATGTGTGTGATTTTAGATTCAAAATAGCTGCAAGTCTTCATAAAGAACAGGAAACGGTCTGGTCTAAAGTTTAATTGACAAGGAATGGATCCAGAAATATCTATGCGGGAGATAGGGATCGGTGGATAATTTTTTTTACGGTATCTTAAAAATGTATGAATGGACAGAATGTTAAGGCGGTTGATATTTCTAATATTGTGTTATATAGATATGACGACGCTGTTTTTAATGGTGTATGTTTTATTGCGTGAGATTGTTGAATACATATGAAGCGAGGGAAGCAGCAGCAACAAGGCCCTTCGGCACGAGGGTCGTTATGATGTGGGTACTTAACAACCGCCTGCCCCCTCCCTCCCTCCCCTCTTTGGCAGGTTTGTTGTAGGCGTCTTGTTGATCTTGAGGCTTGGGGTGGCTTGTTGCCCCCCCCCCCCTTCCTTCAGGTGCCCCTCTCCCAGGTTTCCCTTGTCTCCCAGGTCCCCCTCCTCCTCCTCCTCCATTCCCTCCAGGTTCTTTGTCCGGAGAAGCAGTGTCAGGACTTGGCAAAGAATTACAAGGTCAACAATTATGTTAAAAGCTGGAATCAAACTTAGCTAACAGTTCAAAGCTGGCTAACTAATGCTCCAGCTGGAATCCCATCATGTGTTCCAGCTGTTTACTAAGTTGTTTCCAGCTGGAATCCCATCATGTGTTCCAGCTGTTTACTAAGTTGTTTCCAGCTGGAACCAAGCTGTTTCCAGATGTAACCAAGCTGTTTCCAGATGTAACCAAGCTGTTTCCAGATGTAACCAAGCTATTTCCAGATGTAACCAAGCTGTTTCCAGATGTAACCAAGCTGTTTCCAGCTGTAACCAAGCTATTTCCAGCTAGAACCAGGCTGTTCTCAGCTGGAAACACATCAAACAGCCAAAAAACTCGTAATGTTTCCAGATTAAAGGGCATCAAGATTCCAGCTGGAACGACGCTCTATATATTCAGATGGAATAACATGCAAAGTTTCCATCTGGAAGGAGGAGGTATTCTGAGGCGCATCAGGAAAAAAAATAATGAGGAAACAGTGGAAAATTTGCACAAGGTAAGGCCACGTCGCCGCCCTAAAAATGGTGTGGATAAAATTTTCAGATTTTTGTAAATACAGCTCATTGTATTCTGTTGTATTTGAGTTAGGGGGTTTTTATAATCAAAAGCGGTTTTCAGACAATGTTTCAGGGCTTAGTGGCTTTTAATCGACACTTTTCACTGTGTTGGATTAATCATTTGCGTTATCACATTTATTATCGTCAACATGTTACAACACGCATGGCCACTACCACCATCAACCACCACCACCCATCACTACCACCATCAACCACCACCCATCACTACCACAGTCAACCAATACCCTACATCACTACCACCATCAACCACCACCACCCATCACTACCACCACCAACCACCACCACCCATCACTACCACCATCAACTACCACCACCCATCACTACCACCATCAACCACCACCACCCATCACTACCAACACCACCCATCACTACCACCACCAACCTACCACCACCCATCACTACCACCATCAACCTACCACCACCACCCTTCACAACCACCATCAACCTACCACAACACATTTCCATTCCTCCCTCCCCCTTCCCCCACACCCCCCCCCCTCCTACCCTACCAGCCACTCAGACCACCACCATTCAATGTAGCCTGATTGCCTTTTATGCAAGGTCAGGAGACCCATCAGGAGGCGAGTTGGCCTATGACTCCACACTAACCATCCAACCACACCCACAACCACACCCACACAACCACAACCACACAACCACACAGCTCTCGTAACAAGCTTCAGATTACCAATATACCTTTAGCTATTGTATTTTTTGCCTCTGTATTTAGTTGGGGTATTGTCGTTTTCTATCTATACGTGTATACTGAATACTGTGATGTTTATACTGAGCTATCATGTTGGGATGTTTATACTGAGCTATCATGTTGGGATGTTTATACTGGGCTATCATGTTGGGATGTTTATACTGGGCTATCATGTTGGGATGTTTATACTGAGCTATCATGTTGGGATGTTTATACTGAGCTATCATGTTGGGATGTTTATACTGAGCTATCATGTTGGGATGTTTATACTGAGCTATCATGTTGGGATGTTTATACTGAGCTATCATGTTGGGATGTTTATACTGGGCTATCATGTTGGGATGTTTATACTGAGCTATCATGTTGGGATGTTTATACTGAGCTATCATGTTGGGATGTTTATACTGAGCTATCATGTTGGGATGTTTATACTGAGCTATCATGTTGGGATGTTTATACTGGGCTATCATGTTGGGATGTTTATACTGAGCTATCATGTTGGGATGTTTATACTGAGCTATCATGTTGGGATGTTTATACTGAGCTATCATGTTGGGATGTTTATACTGAGCTATCATGTTGGGATGTTTATACTGGGCTATCATGTTGGGATGTTTATACTGGGCTATCATGTTGGGATGCTTATACTGAGCTATCATGTTGGGATGTTTATACTGAGCTATCATGCTGGAATGTTTATACTGAGCTATCATGTTGGGATGTTTATACTGAGCTATCATGTTGGGATGTTTATACTGGGCTATCATGTTGGGATGTTTATACTGAGCTATCATGTTGGGATGTTTCTTGTTCCGATATCGCAGTCTTTGACAAGGTTCCTCAGCTACTTTCGACCAGCTTCACCTACCACCACCACCTACCACCACCACCCCCACCACCACCACCACCCCCACCACCCACCACCACCCACCACCACCCCAACTTCAATTACCACAGCCAAATAAAAGACCTTTGTGTGATACCCACTAAGGTCGCCCTGTTTCCTTAAGCACTTATAAGCTGTTTTGAAAGACTGATGAAGTAACGTGATCCGTGTTGGCGCCGCCTGTGTCTCCCGGAGCAGGAACATCAACAGGAACGTCGGACAACAGAACACGAAGAACAATGAACAACAGAACACGAAGAACAATGAACAAGGGGAAATATGACACGAGAGGAACGAGAAACAAAGAGGGGAAATGGGACACGGAGATGCCATCCGTGAGACACTTAGGAGGACACAGAGGTACACACAAAGGTACACACACAGGTACACACACACAGTGGTACACAAGGACGTAACTATACACAGAGACACAACGACCCTAAGTGGTCTACGTCCTCGACTCGACATCAAGGGACCCAGGGGCAGGACAGAAACGGTTTGGCACATTTCCTTTCACCTGATAAATCCCTGTTTGCGTAACAGTAAACAGGGACCGGAGAGCGAGACAACTGTTGTGGGTTGCATCCTGCGAAAGGTCGCTTGTTGGGTACGACGGGCCCGCGATAGGCTTCAGCGCAGGCTTCTTGTCCCCGAAAACGAAAACTATTTTCTAACATGGAATTACACGAGATCACAACACAGCTAAGGACACACAACACAGCTAAGGACACACACCACAGCTAAGGACACACACCACAGCTAAGGACACACACACCACAGCTAAGGACACACACACCACAGCTAAGGACACACACCACAGCTAAGGACACACACACCACAGCTAAGGACACACACCACAGCTAAGGACACACACCACAGCTAAGGACACACACCACAGCTAAGGACAGACACCACAGCTAAGGACACACACACCACAGCTAAGGACACACACCACAGCTAAGGACACACACCACAGCTAAGGACACACACCACAGCTAAGGACACACACAACACAGCTAAGGACACACACAACACAGCTAAGGACACACACCACAGCTAAGGACACACACCACAGACTAAGGACATACACAACACAGCTAAGGACACACACACCACAGCTAAGGACACACACAACACAGCTAAGGACAGACACAACACAGCTAAGGACACACACAACACAGCTAAGGACACACACCACAGCTAAGGACACACACAACACAGCTAAGGACAGACACAACACAGCTAAGGACACACACCACAGCTAAGGACACACACACCACAGCTGAGGACACACACCACAGCTAAGGACAGACACAACACAGCTAAGGACAGACACAACACAGCTAAGGACACACACCACAGCTAAGGACACACACTCCACAGCTAAGGACACACACACCACAGCTAAGGACACACACACCACAGGCTAAGGACACACACCACACAGCTAAGGACACACACACCACAGACTAAGGACACACACCACACAGCTAAGGACACACACACCACAGCTAAGGACACACACAACACAGCTAAGGACACACACACCATAGCTAAGGACACACACCACAGCTAAGGACAGACAACACAGCTAAGGACACACACACCACAGCTAAGGACACACACACCACAGCTAAGGACACACAACACAGCTAAGGACACACACACCACAGCTAAGGACAGACAACACAGCTAAGGACACACACACCACAGCTAAGGACACACACACCACAGCTAAGGACACACACACCACAGCTAAGGACACACACACCACAGACTAAGGACACACACACCACAGCTAAGGACAAACAACACATCTAAGGACACACACCAGCTAAGGACACACGCACACCACAGCTAAGGACACACACACAACACAGCTAAGGACACACACACCACAGCTAAGGACACACACACCACAGACTAAGGACACACACAACACAGCTAAGGACAAACAACACATCTAAGGACACACACACCAGCTAAGGACACACACACACCACAGCTAAGGACACACACACACCACAGCTGCCGGTGGAGACAGCAGGCGAAGGGGTTGTAAGGTTTCAGTTGGAATGTCAGAGACATCAGAGCCTGAAGGCCCTGGCCACTTTACAGTGCACAAGGTTTCCCCGGGATTACACCCCACACCTGCTGGGGCAACGGCCACACCTTGGGCCACACCCGGGCCACACCTGGGCCACACCCGGGCCACACCTTGGGCCACACCCGGGCCACACCCTGGGCCACACCCGGGCCGTCAACATTCCTGAATGAGTGGGAGGAATACACTGCAATAATGAAATGATCAGCTGGGACTTGATTTACACCCTGCTCCCCTCTCTCTCCCCCTCCCCACCAGCCTACTCACTCCCCCCACACCCTAGTTACCTATCCACCCTAGTCATCCCCCCCTCCCTTACATATTGGCCCCCCCCTACCTATTCCACCCCCCATTCTCCCATGACGTGAGGAAATGAATACGGCTGAGAAAAATAAATTCCTTGGCTACAGGTGCCATAGTTGATGCCTCAGTCGTTCTCTCTCTCTCTCTCTCTCTCTCTCTCTCTCTCTCTCTCTCTCTCTAGGCCCTATAGCACTTGGCCCTAAGGTCCATCGCCGCTTGCTGGAGCCTTGTGTTGGCTCAACCACCACAACACTCGCTCCTATTAACGACCCATTAGAAGACACCAGTGTCCCCCTCAAACAAAGTTCTGGCCTTACGGAAGTGACAAGCAACTCATACCAAGCACACGAACGCACGCACGCACGCACGCACGCACGCACGCACGCACGCACGCACGCACGCACGCGCACGCACACACACACACACACACACACACACACACACACACACACACACACACACACACACACACACACACTCACACACGCACACACACTCTCCCTTAAACTCGCACACAATATCTCGCAAAAGTCTTCATAAATTCTTCCCTTAAACGGACATCGTGCAAAATCCTTTCCCTAACAGTCCCGTGAATCATGACTCCTACAGTAGACAGAGACAGGATACATCATCGCTCACAGCATGTCAAGGGGATCCCTCAGCCTGTTGCTGCTAGACTCTTGTCAAATGGATTCTCCGGTACAGTGACCTACGTCCTGTACTCACACTCGAAAAGCCCGGATTCAATCCCCGGCCGGGACAGAAACGATTGGGCACGATTCCTTTTCACCCAACGCGTCTGTTCACCAAGCACTAAATAGGTACTTTCAAGGCAGTCAACTGGCTTAGATTGTACCCTGGAGGGAGGGGGAAATAACAGTGGAAAGCGCCAAGCCATTACGACTATATAGCACTGGGAAGGGGGTCAGGATAAGGACTTGGGATGGGACGGGGGGTAAAAAGGAATGGTGCCCAACCTCTTGTGGACGGTCGGGGATTGAACGCCGACCTGCATGAAGCGAGACCGTCGCTCTACCGTCCACCGGGTCACTACTTGACCCCGGGAACCTCGACACAGTAGCCATCAAGTCCTTCCAAGTAAGAGCTTCCAAAATTACGTCAAATAACTTTAAATTGAACGCATTAAATCAGGTATAAAGCAACGCAATGAAACCAAAAGTAATGCACTTGTGTTTAAAGTAAAGCGCCTGTCATTAAAGTAAAGCATCTGTCATTAAAGTAAAGCGCCTGTCATTAAAGTAAAGCGCCTGTCATTAAAGTAAAGCACCTGTCATTAAAGTAAAGCGCCTGTCATTAAAGTAAAGCATCTGTCATTAAAGTAAAGCATCTGTCATTAAAGTAAAGCATCTGTCATTAAAGTAAAGCACCTGTCATTAAAGTAAAGCACCTGTCATTAAAGTAAAGCACCTGTCATTAAAGTAAAGCACCTGTCATTAAAGTAAAGCACCTGTCATTAAAGTAAAGCACCTGTCATTAAAGTAAAGCACCTGTCATTAAAGTAAAGCACCTGTCATTAAAGTAAAGCACCTGTCATTAAAGTAAAGCACCTGTCATTAAAGTAAAGCACCTGTCATTAAAGTAAAGCACCTGTCATTAAAGTAAAGCGCCTGTCATTAAAGTAAAGCATCTGTCATTAAAGTAAAGCGCCTGTCATTAAAGTAAAGCGCCTGTCATTAAAGTAAAGCGCCTGTCATTAAAGTAAAGCGCCTGTCATTAAAGTAAAGCACCTGTCATTAAAGTAAAGCACCTGTCTTTAAAGTAAAGCATCTGTCATTAAAGTAAAGCACCTGTCATTAAAGTAAAGCACCTGTCATTAAAGTAAAGCACCTGTCATTAAAGTAAAGCACCTGTCATTAAAGTAAAGCACCTGTCTTTAAAGTAAAGCGCCTGTCATTAAAGTAAAGCACCTGTCATTAAAGTAAAGCACCTGTCATTAAAGTAAAGCACCTGTCATTAAAGTAAAGCACCTGTCTTTAATAAACACTTACCTGTAACACCTAGGCGGAAGCTCTTGGCGAGAAAGGAAGTCGAAGGCTCATTACCAAAAGCCGAACTGGCCGAGGTGACCGGAAAGTCGGTGGGCGGTGTCGGGCTGGTCGGTGACAGATTTGATATCGGCGTGCGGATGCTATGTGACGGCGATAGATTAATCGCTAGTGTCCTGGTTAGTCGGGGCTTGGTCGGTTTGGCGCTGGTCGGCGAAGGGGTGTTCGGGTATGGGGTGGGTGGTGGCGGACTGGGTACTCTTGGGCTGGTAGACATCGAACTGGTCGGCGTTGGACTGGTCGGCGTTGGGCTGGTCGACAAAGGGATATTCTGCCATAGATTAGCCGTCGATAGTCGTGTCGGAGATGGACTGATTGGTGAGCGACTGGTGGGTGACGAGTCGAAGAAAACGTCGGAGGAGTGTCGGTGATCCGCGGCGTCGGAAGAGTGTCGGCTATTGAAGCTCTCCGACAGCCACCGCAGCTTCACCTTGAGCTGGTTACACCCCGACCTCGTGGCCATTCTGTCGACGCTGTGGCAACGTCCGTCGACGAAGTTGCCGCATTTAGCGCCATATCTGACGCATTTGTCGCCTGGCTGTGTGCCCTTGAGTGCGTCTTCAGTCATTGTTCCACACACACCGAAGGCAACAGCTAGTTGGTCTGCGTTCGAGGCCTGGCTAGGGAGGATTGACTGGGCGTTAATCCTGAACTGATCGCCCTCGTTTACCCAGCAGTAATTGCGGACCTGGGTGTAAACCGACTGGCGGGATCGTGTTCCAGGGAAAATAATATGGTAAAGCTTCTAACAACAGGATCAAACTCGGGGGGGGGGGGAGAAGAGATCCAATGCTCCTTCGCCTCCTCAGCATAGATTTACAAAGATTTACAACCTTTGGAGTTGTAAATCACACGCTAAAACTTGGGGATGTAAACAGATATGGGACCTCCCCCCTGGAGGTGTAAATAGGGGTGAGAGGGAGGATGTTTCCCGCCTTAACCTGGTCGTCCAACGATGAGCAAAGGGTCATCTACTCCTGTGTTGCTCAACTATGTTTTGTTTCCCTGTCTTGCGAAGTGGGTTCCATTGGGCGGGCCTCCAGTCAATGGGCGGGCCTCCAGTCAGTGGGTGGGCCTTTAGCCAGTGGGCGGGCCTCCAGCCAGTGGGTGGGCCTCCAGCCAGTGGGCGGGCCTCCAGTCAATGGGCGGGCCTCCAGTCAGTGGGTGGGCCTTTAGCCAGTGGGTGGGCCTCCAGCCAGTGGGCCCACCTAACTGGACGACAGATCCACTAACACCCAGTACCAATTATCACACATTGGTCCTCAATCCGTTACCATTGCCGGGCTTCGTTTTAATTCTCGATACTGTACGGAATACAGTATTACTATTAACAGAATACAAGGTTCCACTAATGTTTTCAGTTTTTTGACAGACCAAAAATACACCCCGAGTTAGCTTATTAGGGCTCCTAACTCTGTATTTATTACCAACTGTAATGAAGGGGCTGCGAGTTTAGTTGACAGCGTCTTGTCAAGAGTGACAGGCCGGTCAACTCTGGCTCCATCAACACGGACCAAAAAAATCAACTTTTCACGGTGGAGTCAATGTCAGAATTTTAGATTTATATATCAAGGTTCTTTGATACTTAACTTTCCTTATATTGGACTTTTAGGCGAGGGGAAATCTTCCATATATATATATATATATATATATATAAGACGGATCACATATAAGACCTGTGATGCTCTTCCTTGCAACGGTGCCCCGTATGGTCACCAACGGTGCCTCGTATGGTCACCAACGGTGCCTCGTATGGTCACCAACGGTGTCTCATGTGATCAACAACGGCACATCTAGTTAATACCAACAGGAGACTCGCTCGTTCCGTCTTATCGTTACCAGTGACCTCAAATGACCTGGTTGCTACGCCACACACACACACAGGGTATCGCACCAATCAACCCTCCCTCAGCCTCGTCACAACCACGCAACAATCGCTACAAATGACTGTGAACCAAACTGTCAGTTTACTGTTAATCGAGGCGGTCGTCTGCGGTCACCACGCACCACCAAAATAGCCCCAGTTTGGACTTGGTGATCGCGATAGCCACCGGAAACACCACCCGCTTACTTCGTCACCAAGTAGCCATAATATAATCACCACGACGGAATCCCCCGTTATTAGATTCCTTGGAGGGGCATGATTAACGCGTAATAAGTCACCAATCAGGGCGAGCGAATCACCATATCCAAGTTTCCCGTTGATTCGTAGTCACCAAGTCAAGAGTGGCCACACTCAGATCACCAATAGGTCAAGAGTGGCCACACTCAGATCACCATCACTAGCATCTCTCGTCAACATTACCATCACACGTTATTAAGCTCTATTGAAAGCCTTGAAATATATTATTACTATAGATTTTTTTATTAAATAATATTTGGTCATGACTATTTTCCTTTGTGGCAGCATTATTAATTATTTCATAATTATTTGAGGTTCATTATTATAATTACTATTGAGAGAGAGACAGAGAGAGAGAGAGAGAGAGAGAGAGAGAGAGAGAGAGAGAGAGAGAGAGAGAGAGAGAGAGAGAGAGAGAGAGAGAGAGAGAGAGAGAGAGACAGACAGACAGACAGACAGACAGACAGACAGACAGACAGAATAAATAGATTGAGAACAAATAAAAATTCAAGTGACTCACTGCTAGTTTGATTGGCTCCTAAACGAACAAAAAAAGTTTACCTATAAACATTATAAAACTCTTTTTTTTAAAAAGCCGTTTAACTCTTTTCGATAAACGTCGTTAAATATAATTAGAGCATCGAAATATCATATCATATATCGATATAACAAATATATTCACAAGACGCATTATATACATATATACATATATATATATATATATATATATATATATATATATATATATATATATATATATATATATATATATATAGTATTTCTGAACTAATAATGATCAGTCGTAATTGGATCTGAGCGGGACTGGTAAAGTCAAACAGGTGAGGATAATTAGCGTTATCAAGCCAGGAAGCGGAGACGGTTGGGCAGTGGTGGTGGTGGTGCACAATCGTCTCCACTGTCACCGGAACGCTGGACGCGTTCTGCCACCACTGGAACGGTACTAGGCACCCAAGATGCCTCTCGTTCACCAGGTACCCTCCACACACGCACACACACACACACACACGCACACACACACACACACACACACACACACACACACACACACACACACACACACACACACACGCGCGCGCGCGCACGCACGCACACACACATTTGTAGTGCTTCTTGACAATCTCCCATCAAGGGTAACTCACTCACTAACTCACTCACTCCTGGGGAATGTCTTTGATTTTTCAAGACAATGATTTTCTTTTCTACGATTTCTATGCGCCTCACATCCCCCGTTGGTGAATCTAACTCCTCTTACGAAGGAGCTTCGGTTACAACTCTTTTTGACCATGTCGTAGCTCAGTCGATTAAGGCAGCGTCTGGACGTAGGTTCGAATCCTCGTCACGGGCCTTGTGGCTTTGTTCCTCTTACGACCAACAGGAGATCTCTGTTCCCCAACTGGTATCATGAATGATGTTGAAATTCTTCAACACTCTTGAGCAATTGACAGTGCGGTACCGGCTTTGTTTCTTAACTTCTTACTACTATCGTTTCTTAACTACTTACAAGGACAAAATTAGAGGTGAAGTGCTTGTTTCACCAGGTGGAGACCTGCCTGAATATTCCTCTTACATCTTGCCTCTTTATTACTCTAAATAGCCGAGTATTATCCTAGTTTGTAAGGCTGCTTGGAATAAGCAATGGTCGCATTATAATTTTGTAATGCAGATATTATTGTATATATTATTATAAATAATTTTATCCATTTTAATCTGTATGTTAATTAATCGGTATTTTAATAATGATTTAAATTATTCAATATTCTATTATAATAATTATTCTAAATTCTTTTACAAATATTCTATAACAGCTTATGCAAAAGTTTCACAATGTAGTGATTGTCAACAATAATAATACAATCTTAAATTTTTATTGTTATTATTGATAATCCCTACATTGGCAATTCTTTTGTAGAAGCTGTTTGGTATAGAAGATTAGTAGCCAGCTTCACAGCTTCTCAAGACAGTTTTATCAAGCGTTACCCACAGAAAAGTCTTGAAATCATGGTAATCATGAGTGTAAACACGACGGTTTAATTGGTAACTTAATTTAATTTGTAACTTCACTTCAGCACCTTCCACCAAACTGAAATGTATGTGTTCTTCGCAGTATGGTGTTACACCCAGGATGGTGTTACACCCAGGATGGTGTTACACCCAGGATGGTGTTACACCCAGGATGGTGTTACACCCAGGATGGTGTAACACCCAGGATGATGTAACACCCAGGATGGTGTAACACCCAGGATAGTGTAACACCCAGGATGATGTAACACCCAGGATGGTGTAACACCCAGGATGGTGTAACACCCAGGATGGTGTAACACCCAGGATGGTGTAACACCCAGGATGGTGTAACACCCAGGATGGTGTAACACCCAGGATGGTGTAACACCCAGGATGGTGTAACACCCAGGATGGTGTAACACCCAGGATGGTGTAACACCCAGGATGGTGTAACACCCAGGATGATGTTACACCCAGGATGGTGTAACACCCAGGATGGTGTAACACCCAGGATGGTGTAACACCCAGGATGGTGTAACACCCAGGATGATGTTACACCCAGGATGGTGTAACACCCAGGATGGTGTAACACCCAGGATGGTGTAACACCCAGGATGGTGTAACATCCAGGATGGTGTAACACCCAGGATGATGTTACACCCAGGATGGTGTTACATCTGGTGAGGTTTAACATCTGGTGAGGTTTAACATCTGGTGAGGTTTAACATCTGGTGAGGTTTAATAACGTAAGGTTGGGGGTTCGGTTAACTCAGGGGCGCAGGGAAGTTGGGTTGGGTTAAATTTTGTTACTTGAGGTTGGGTTTGGTTAACTGAGATTACATGTCAAGACCACCAAGATGTTTTTGTATTTGTCGATAGCTGAGGAGCACTTGATTCCTTAGACAGTCGACATCCAGTCTTCATGTCCATAGTTGAGGATTGGGATAAAGTTGAAAGGGATGAATGAGATACAGTTGAAAGATCACAAGGTGAAATTCACGTGGATTCCATCTCATGTTGGAATAGTGCTCAACGAGGTGGCGGATGACTTTAACTAAGTCCTGTAGCGAAATGGCCTCCGTCGTCAGGCCACAAACCTTGGGCCCCTAGGTACGATTACCTAGTTATCTAGGGCCCTAGATAACTGATGACGTTATCTTGAGATGATTTCGAGGCTTAGCGTCCCCGCGGCCAGGTCCTCGACCAGGCCTCCTTTCTGTTATACACCCCCAGGAAGCAGCCCGTAGCAGCTGTCTAACTCCCAGGTACCTATTTACTGCTAGGTGAACAGGGGCATCAGAGTGAACGAAACTCTGTCCATTTGTTTCCTCCTCCGCCGGCGATCGAACCCGGAACCTTAGGACTACGAATCCCGAGCGCTATCCTCTCAGCCGTCAGACCCCCCCTTACATCCTAACACTTTCGGAACAAGTGCTTCACTGACGACTTTTGTTCGAACCACAACGCTGTAAATGCTTCACCCACGTACTACAAGTACAAATAATCGCCAGCAGAACCTAAACACCTAACAGTTTACTAGCATATCACAATGTTAATTTATATTTGAAAAAAAAATCCTATTTTGAATGAACAGAATGTTAAAATTGATGAATGTATTTATGGGGTCGACAGCTGGATGGAATGGACTTAGTTTAAGGATTGAACCACAAGCTTCCTTCCTTGACAATGACTTAACAACCTTATTTCCTCGTTGGCAGCGTGAGTAAAAAAATATATTTTATAAATCAATTAACAATTTTGAAAACTACTTGTGAGTGACCCCCAAGTACTGAAGCACGACGCCAATAATGCCCGCGAGCTGAGAACATAAAATAATTAAGTTACCTCTTAATCTTATACCACATTCTCTATAGTTACAGAAAACGTGGCAAGACTCGTAGTTTTTAAGTAAAACTGCAATAAATTAAATTAGGAACTATAGAATGTATTTATTTATTTATTTATATACAAGAAGGTACATTGGGTTTGTGAGAATACTTAGCTTGGTAATTTACAATCTTGTAAAGCCACTAGTTCGCGCAGCGTTTCGGGCAGGAGAATGTAAGTTCATTTGCTTCAATAAAGCACAGAAAACGCATTGAATAATAAATATGCTTTATCCTTTAAGCCGCACTTTACTAAACGCGTAAGGGCTCTCCTTTATATCACAAACGCGTTAAATAACACGTTAAATCGCAGGCTTAGTCCGTTGTAATCACAGCTACGTGGTTCATCGATCGAAACTTATTTCCTTGCCGGTTGACCGCTGTCTCTTGTGGCCGACACAGGAAATTGATGACTGGTCCGTCCAAACTTCCTGATGAAGTTTCTGGCTGTATTTAAAACTGAAGCATTGTCTTGCCTGCTGGGGACTTACATGGATTGATTTGGTTTGGACTTGAGACCCCATCATGCTCTGGGAGGGTTATTTAAGGCCGCTTTAATAGCTTACTGACTAGCCAAAAAGTCAAATTTAATCCTGAAGATGGTCCAAGATTAAGTAAGCTCTCAGTGTATATTCACGGAGACGCGGGTTACATCTGTCGATGGACTGAAAAAAAAGCATTTCCAATCGTATGTTCTTCATTGGGGCTTGACAAGATTAAAACCATTTCCTCCTGTATGTCACGTTGGACCTCTTGAAGAAGTGTTGTGTATTAAGAACAGAAGTGTTCTGTATTTGCCTGTCTCTACTTCCTCATCACAATCGACTTGAGAATGGTCCAGGACGGACCGAAACGTCGTCGTCCCTTCACCTTCTAGTGGTCTGGTCAACATGTTCTGTATTAAGGTTAATTAACTTATTCAGTATCTGAAACGTCTGAAAGAGATCACCCGTGTTAAGGGTGAAGAGTTGACAGCCCTGAAGACCCCTCTGCCTTCCCCTGGTGTGAAAACCGATGATTTCTGATGAACCGATGAGCTCTGGTGATTTTCGTTGATCTATACTGAACGATCATGTAGTTTTTGTAATACAATAGATGCTTTAAAATACAGTACTCCATGCTTTAATACAGCAGGTCTCCATGCTTTGATACTGTGGTCCTTGCAACTAACCTGTTGCAAGGTGGTGGTATCAGTATGGCAACTTTGGTCTGTGTTTCCTCCCACATATAGCGTTGTGCATTTTTCATGTCAGTTATTTCATAATTTCCGAATAATTAAACTCAGCATAATTACTGATCAGTATTAAAAACTCAGCATAATTACTCGCATACTTTCAGAGATAATCGTATTACGAATATGCTAGAAATGTCTCATAGACATTGTCTGAAGATAATGTCTTCATTCAAAATTATGTACTACCAGAAGTGTCAACCAAAGCTTGCTTACTGTAGCTTTGCACATGACTGTAGAGCTGCCGCCCAGTTGGGTGGGTGAGTGGCTCAGGATTACTAACTGTATAACTGGCTCATCGCGGAAGTAATGAGCCAGTAATAACTCTTGGGCTGGACGGTAGAGCGACAGTCTCGCTACATGCAGGTCGGCGTTCAATCCCCGACCGTCCAACATGTTGGGCACCATTTCTTTCCCCTCATCCCATCCCAAATCCTTATCCAGACCCCCCCTTCCCAGTGCTATATAGTCGTAATGGCTTGACACTTTCCCCCCTGATAGATCACTTCACTTCAATATACAGCCAGCTGTGGACCATTTTGTGAACCACGCGTGATATTAAAGACTACTGACACACATTAAAATGTGTAACTAACTTCAAAGGATAGTTATTTGCTTAGCTAGATAAACTTTTGCGGTACAGTTCCTGAACCTCTGTGCCTCTGTAACCTTTTCCATTACCGCACACGGGATGGGTATGGGGTTATCTTGAGGTTATCTGGAGATGATTTCGGGGCTTTTAGTGTCCCCCGCGGCCTGGTCCTCGACCAGGCCTCCACCCGCAGGAAGCAGCCCGTGACAGCTGACTAACACCCAGGTACCTATTTGACTGCTAGGTAACAGGGGCATAGGGTGAAAGAAACTCCGCCCATCGTTTCTCGGCGGCGCCTGAGATCGAACCCGGGACCACAGGATCACAAGTCCAGCGTGCTGTCCGCTCGGCCGACCGGCTACCTAGCAAACAAAAAAAAGCTCCGGGCTCCGGATTAGATCCCTGTGGGAATCCTTATAGAAATTGACTCCTATGGAGCTGCTACCCTGCTCGGACACAGGGCCAAATGGCACTGTGTTGCCATAATTCAGTGCCACGGGGTGCCATGCTCTTTACATACAGATGATGTGTGAATTGCTCGTTCAGCCAGGTTAAATACCGTTGCCAGTAACTGGACGGGTGTTCGCGGGGACGCAGGCTACACCCTGACCCAAAAGCAAAGGTAAACATCACTTTGATACGTTAATATTGGATTAGACCATGACGTCACGTGCAGCCTTGCAAGTTGCAAGCTCTGTATACTCCTGAAGACTCTACAGCTTAGCCTGATTAACCTGACCTAACCCAAGCTGATTAATCGAACCTAACACAATCCCAGTACCTTTACCTAAGCCAATATGATTAACCTGAATAGTGAATAAACACCAGAACTAGCAACTGTAAAGAGTAACCCAAAGTACTATGTACTATGACCTCGTACTATGACCATGTACTATGACCCCCCCCCCCATATTCTGTGTTTACTAACCTGAAGACTGAATCGAATATTTTGATATTTACCAAATTATTACAAACTGATAAGGTTGAGAGAAGAACATGACTGACATCATTTATCTGCTCCAGTAAGGAGGAGGAGGTCACTGGAGCCGATCCAAGACAAATATACATCTACCCCTATCTGGCCCTACATCTAGGCCCGGTCGATGACCGGGCCGCGGGGACGCTAAGCCCCGGAACAACTCCAAGGTAAGGTACCCTCTGGGTGAGATTGACAAATCTCTGCTCTTCTTCCAGAAAGACAAAGTTTAAACTGACGAGGACATTCTCTGTGGTCCAACTATGCACAGGTGTATTCAACAATTTGGAATGTTGTCAGGTGTGTGTGTGTATAGGGCTTCCAAGCACCTGAGCCTGCCACTAGCGAGGTCCTTGGACCTCGCTAGTGGCAGGTTTCTTTATTGGATAATATTAATATAGAACAATACGAAGAATATGAAGGGAGAAAAAGACTTTCAATCAAGTTCAATCTCCCCCCTTCAACCCTCACCCTCTCCCTCTCTCTCTCTCTCTCTCTCTCTCTCTCTCTCTCTCTCTCTCTCTCTCTCTCTCTCTCTCTCTCTCTCTCTGGCCCACGTAACTAGTGGCTGCGACACACAGAAGACTCTCAAACGATGATTCTTGTTAATATGTAGCCTCAACCTCCAGTGACGTCATCACCAGGTCAAACACCCGCACCCAGGTCAACATGTGTCAAAGGGTGCCGTTACACCTCAAATAACAGGTGTTTTGATTATCAAATAGCAACTGATACAGCTTCAAATACCATTAGGCTATATATAGTTTCAAATAGGAATGGGAAGATTCTCACACAACATCCAAGAGAATTTACAGAATTGATGGATGTTTAAACTATCAACTGCAATAACCTCAAATACCAACCATTAGAGCATCAAATAAAAACTAGTAGAGCTGCACGTGGTTTCTGTTAGAGCTGCAGCAAGCTAGAGCCACAGCTTTCAATTAATATAAGCGACAAAAATCATCACAAGCTCTTTTTAAATTTCTACAAGAGCTTCAAGCCTAAACAATTATAACCTTAAAAACGTAGTAGCTACACACACACACTACGGGGGCCTCGTAGCCTGGTGGATAGCGCGCAGGACTCGTAATTCTATGGCGTGGGTTCGATTCCCGCACGAGGCAGAAACAAATGGGCAAAGTTTCTTTCACCCTAAGTGCCCCTGTTACCTAGCAGTAAATAGGTACCTGGGAGTTAGTCAGCTGTCACGGGCTGCTTCCTGGGGTGTGTGTGTGAGGGGGGGAAAGTAGTTAGTAAAACCGTTGAGTGACAGTTGAGAGGCGGGCCGAAAGAGCAAAGCTAAACCCCCGCAAAAACACAACTAGTAAACACACACACACACACATTAAAGTGTTCCAAACTACTGGCTAGGCTCTAAATACCCAGTTTCATAACACACAGAAATCACAATAGCGTGATGTATCAAATGAACAAATTCACACGGGGAGGATAAAGTCGATTAAGGCAGTGTCTGGGATGCTCTCGGACGCAGGTTCGAATCCTCGTCACGCCCCTTGTGGATTAGTTCACCCAATTTCATAGTTTCTGGAAGCACTTTGGAGTTCTAAACAAATGTTCTTAAAAGCTTCAAAAATCGAGACAGAACCCCCCCCCCCCCCTCACCCTCCTGTCTTTCCTCTTTATAATCCGGAAAAAAACGGACTATTGTTGTTTTTAAGATTCGCTACCTGGAGCAAAAAGTTGCAAGGAGCACGGGCTATGGTGAGCCCGTAGACCAAACGGATTAGCTACGGACGGAGTCGTGGACAGACACGCACGCTGACAGAGTGGCTTAGGTGACAGGCAGACAAAAATATAAACAGAGGCCTGACCAACTACAATATAACCAGGAACATGGGAAGGCGTATTGGAGGTTAACTCATATAACTGAAGACAGAATGCAAGGAACCAGACGGAAGAGCAGCCAAACGCGAGGAAATTAGAGGGCCAAATTTCACCCTCGATACTAAATGAGTGTGATGCAGAACTGTGCAAACCCCTTAACATTAAATGAATGCACGGCAGAAAGAAGTAGATTTACACTCACGAGCCTTAAGTACTGTACTTACTGATAGAAGAATCCACATTAACCCCTCTCACCTGAAAAGATAAAAACGTATCATATCAAATACTGTATAACAAAGATTAGATTATATATTATAGCTTAGCTCTAGAATTACCACAGTTAACCAAGTAAGTGGGTTTACAGATCCAATGAAACATAGCTGATTTAATGAGCCATTCAAAGATTAGATTATATAAAATGAATATTATATATTATAGAATATAAAATATTCATTTTGTGTTTAGATATTTTCCATTCTAAACACATACTTCTAACATCTGGATGGTGAAGAAACAGTAGATGACTGAATCTTTCCAGTTTTATTGTTCAACGTTTCGTCAGCAATGTGACCCCATCAGGAGCACACTCTGTAGAGCTGACACAGCTATACTGAGCTGGCAAGGTTGTTGTTGTTATAAGATTCAGCTACTGGGAAGAAAAAGTTCCAAGTAGCACGGGCTGTGGTGAGCCCGTAGTGGACTTACCTGGCACAGGAGCGGGGCTGTAACTGATGGCTTCTAAGATGATGATGATGATGAAGATTAAGCTACCTAAAAAGTGGCACGGGCATGAATAGCCCGGAAGTGGTGGTCCTTTGGAGCCATTACCAGTATCATCAGCTGATACTGGAGATCTGTGGGACGTGCGACTGCACCCTGCGGAGAGGTCATGACCTCTGGGCTTCCAAGGTTGTTGTTGTTTTAGATTTAGCTACTCAGAACGAAGTGTCCATGTAGCACGGGCTATGGTGAGCCCGTAAATCTTCCAAGGGTATCTCTAGATATTTATAAGTGTGGGTACCCCTCACTCTACGATTCACTTAAACCCCCAACCCCCCCCCCCCCACCCTTAATCGAAGGGAGCGGGGAAGGATAGGGAGAGATGATTGTTACATGACTCCAGCTTCTAGCTGTCCGCCAGGTCTTCCATCTTCCCTCTGGATCACTGGAGGACCATCGATCCTCGATAGAGCATATATTGCACCATACTCCAGCACCTCTGACCATACTCCACAACCGTTGGCCAGAATACACCACACAGAACTCAACAAGAAAATTCCTTTCCTGACAGAAAGCACCGTAAAGCCCGCCATCCTTCTTAAAACATCGTCCAGAAATAGCGCAGAAAAAAAGGTGTAAAGCGTATTTAAAATGCATATGCCAGGAATTCCCAGACCAGGGTGCATTAAGCAATTATGCAAACACTTACGAAACCGTTACATCTCTCCTTAATCATGTCGGTTATGTTTAGATGTATTAAACAGTTTATGAGCGCCGGAGCACAACCAGGGATGTTTATCTGTGGTTTGAGAGGTTCATTTGGGTTTTAGACTGTTAGTACAATAATAACCTTGAGTTGTGAAGTATGGTATGATGATAATTGATGATAACGATGATAATTACGAATCCAGATTAAACTATACCATGCTGTGAGGTGAGAGACTATACTATACCATGCTGTGAGGTGAGAGACTATACTATACCATGCTGTGAGGTGAGAGACTATACTATACCATGCTGTGAGGTAAGAGACTATACTATACCATGCTGTAAGGTTGAGCGAGACATCTCCCAGGCTACAGGAGAGGAAGGTGTCTGGCCCTCGGTCCTCTGGCCCCTCGCCCCTCTGGCCCCTCGCCCCTCTGGCCCCTCGCCCCTCTGGCCCTCGCCCCTCTGGCCCTCGCCCCTCTGGCCCCTCGCCCCTCTGGCCCTCGCCCCTCTGGCCCTCGCCTCTCTGGCCCCTCGCCTCTCTGACCCCTCGCCCCTCTGGCCCCTCGCCCCTCTGGCCCGCCTCTTCATCAACACACACACACAACATAAACCAACACTGGTGAGAGGTAAGAGTCAGTTCCCACGAGGGAGTGCTTGAACGGTCTTGGCTGGGTGGTCCCCTGCAGGACCCTGGCTGGCTGGTGGCTGGTGGCTGGTGGCTGGTGGCTGGTGGCTGGCTGGCTGGTGGCTGGCTGGTTGGGTTGTAGGGGGATGGTGCGTTGTTAAGTTTTTTATTATTATTATTATTATTATTTTCTACCATAGACGTGGCCACACATTTACAATGCTAACCAGCATGTATACATTTTCTTCTGTCCTCCATGGGCAGGGCGAGAGATCTGTTAAACATATAGTTCAGGGATTGATTGAACAATCAACTACAAAAGGTGATTGTAGTGTTTTTAACATGCTAATCTAATTTACAGACATACATACACAGAGTTACGTCTGCCCTACATAAAGTAGTCGATGTGTTCTTTACATAGTGTCATTAATGTGCATTTACAAAGGTGAAATGTAATTCTGATCAGATTCCACATATACTCTATACACATGCATACACATACATACGCACACATATACATATACTCTGAGAGGGTAAGACAGCTGATAGAGAAACTAGTGTGTTATTAAGCACTTCACCACTGAAGGTCAATACATATACATAGAGGTAAAGTTGCCAAATTGTTAGGTAGTGCTGCATTAATTGTTTAAAATGTTAAATTTTGCCCCGAGGGGCGAGTTTACTGGGCAGCGCCGCTCATCTTGTGAGTGGACACACCGCCATAGTGACAGTATTGGGCAGCGCCACTCATCTTGTGAGTGGACACACCGCCATAGTGACAGTATTGGGCAGCGCCACTCATCTTGTGAGTGGACACACCGCCATAGTGACAGTATTGGGCAGCGCCGCTCATCTTGTGAGTGGACACACCGCCATAGTGACAGTATTGGGCAGCGCCACTCATCTTGTGAGTGGACACACCGCCATAGTGACAGTATTGGGCAGCGCCACTCATCTTGTGAGTGGACACACCGCCATAGTGACAGTATTGGGCAGCGCCACTCATCTTGTGAGTGGACACACCGCCATAGTGACAGTATTGGGCAGCGCCACTCATCTTGTGAGTGGACGCACCGCAATAGTGACAGTATTGGGCAGCGCCACTCATCTTGTGAGTGGACACACCGCCATAGTGACAGTATTGGGCAGCGCCGCTCATCTTGTGAGTGGACATACCGCCATTACAGCATGTACAAAACTCCTGTGTCACGCTGCATTAATGGCATGGCAATTGATGCTATGAGTGAACTAGGGCCTCGGGTCGGATGACCAGTCCCAGTCGCCCTAACGAGAGCAAGAGTAATATTGACACTGAGAACAAGGAAGACTCCAACTCATGTAAGACTCGAGTTTATCTTCCTGTTTTAGATAACTAGACTTGAAAGCAATTGTACTTAGCGACAACAGCTGACCTGTTGAGGTTGGGAGATGTGTCATTTGCCAGCTTGACACGAGAGTGTAGCAATGACGGAGGTTGTGTATATCAGTGGCGCCTGACAGCTGGGTGGACAGCGCTTCAGATTCGTAGTCCTGAGGTTCCGGGTTCGATCCCCGGCGGAGGCGGAGACAAATGGGCAAAATATTTCTTTGATGCCCCCTGTTACCTAGCAGTAAAATAGGTACCTGGGAGTTAGACAGCTGCTACGGGCTGCTTCCTGGGGGTCAAGGCCTGGTCGAGTGTAACACTGCTCTATTGTAACACCGCTCTCTTTGTGTACCACTACTAAAATGGAACACCACTATAATGGTTACTAAACTAATAATGTAAACACTACTTATCCTGAGTAACACTTCCCCATCGGTTGCACTTGATAACACTGTTATGAAACACGGTAATGTGAGCTGACATATGATGGTTACACCGGAACCAAAAGATACACTGCCAACAAGGAAATGTTAACACAGGATTAAATACGCTGCCACCATCTGCCTTTGACCATTGAGACTATATCAAGCAACGAGGCAAGAAACATTGCTTGACTTGGAGAGTACGTTCTATGACTGTCATTAATTATGAAAACGGTTGTCAGCCACTATATCCAAAAAGGCTAAGAGGATTCAACAATTGACACAGACAGGAAATTTAACATGAGTTTATTGAGACCAAAATTATGTCAATCATCACGTATAAATCCTACTCTAACACTGGCAAAAAGTTAATAAATTTGGACATGGAACAAAACCTCAGAGATCACACACGTTACCTTAAGACCTGTCTCTCCCTGGCTGAGATGTTCTTCACAGCCCTCTCTGGATCCCGGTGTCCAGCACTCTGTTCTTACTAAGTCCCTACAGGACCTCTATATACAACCCCCACAGGGGGGAGGGGGGAGATCTGCTGTTGCTACCTACACCAAGAATGTAAGAGATCGGCCACACGTGTACAAACACTCAAGAAATATTTCAATAAGCTTGTTTGACATTCAACATACACTCTTCAAGAGAGGAGTTATAAATTACGTGTGTGACTGACCTCTGACCTGGCCAAAAGGGGGAGATCCAAGGATGTTTACACATAAGAATCTGGAGTCTAATTCCCTTGCATGAAATATTACATACTTGAAACTATGCTGACTAAGACTAACCCAGGAATTTGTTTAATCAACATACAAGATAATCCGGAGGTCATCTGGGCTGACCTCTTGGAGAAGGCTTCCCTGGGTGTGAACTCTAAGGGGGGGTGGTCATGGGTGTTACACGAGAACCGGGCCGCGGGGACACTTAAGCCCCGAAATCATCTCAAGATAACCTCAAGATAGTGAGAAACTACCACACCACTATGACTACTGTAACAGGACTCTCTAGGTACGTTCTGACAGTCTATAAGAGTTGCTATAAGGAGGTCGCAGTAAAGACACCTTGTCAACCCACTTAGATCATCGGGGGATTGAACATCGTCTCAGCTAAAAAGCAAAGCCGCCGCTGTAACGACTTAAGTGGTTGGAAATATTACATCTTTTATCTCAGGATCGATCCTGGGCCTCGCATACGCCGAGGCTTTCAACCCACTAAGCTAACTGTGAGCCCAACCGTGTTGACGTGTAATATACAGCAATTATATTTTAGAGGACCTGTTAGGGGGGCCCGCGAGAGTGGAATGAGCGCTAGAAAATGGGTTGAGAGTAGAAGGTTAAGTTAGGTTAGTGGTCAGTTAATGTGAGGATGTCACAGCGAGACCCCCCCCCCCTGACACGTGAAGTTGAAAGAGCTTTAGGGCCGGGAGCTAAGTCTCGACACAGTCAAGTCCCAGAGCATTATAGAGCCTGATTATTAGGAGTGGCTTGGACTTGGACTGGCAAGTGGCTTGGACTTGGACTGGCGTTATTACTTGACTGATTGGGCGAGCAGCGACTAGGCTGTTAATGTCATATCAATAGAAATTAAATACGGTAACTATTTATTGAAGCCAAGGTTAATACGGGAATGTGGTGTCACAGCAAAATGCCTGTCTTCAATTGTGTGCTTGCACGCGTTTCATGCAATGTAACACAGCTAGAATGTAATAGAATCTATCAACAGGAGGTTCTGGAATGTAACGGTGATTCTGTCAACAGGAGGTCCTAGAATGTAACGGTGATTCTGTCAACAGAAGATACTGGAACGTAAAAGTGATTCTATCAACAGAAGATCCTGGAATGTAACAGTGATTCTATCAACAGAAGATCCTGGAATGTAACAGTGATTCTATCAACAGAAGATCCTGGAATGTAACAGCGATTCTATCAACAGAAGATCCTGGAATGTAACAGTGATTCTATCAACAGGAGATCCTGGAATGTAACAGCGATTCTATGAACAGAAGATCCTGGAATGTAACAGTGATTCTATCAACAGAAGATCCTGGAATGTAACAGCGATTCTATCAACAGAAGATCCTGGAATGTAACAGTGATTCTATCAACAGAAGATCCTGGAAAATAACAGAACTCAACGTCCCCCAAACCAATTTTCCAGCCGTAAAACTTCTTCAGCTGGAGCCGCCTAAGTGACCCATGTCTGCACCAGTAACGACCCACCGCGGGAAAGGGCATTCTCCCCCTCAAAAATAAAACTGCAACAAACTCGTGAAGATTAACTTTAATTGACACGACCAACGACGTCTGGTTTTATTGGTGTTCTGCGCCTTATATCCCGGTCAGTTTTGCTTATCCTTATGGCGCGCAAGAAAGAGCTTTCCTCGACACCTTATATTGGCTTATCTGGGGGGATAATTATACTCATCTCACGTGTACAGTATAGTAGATATATCTACTTGATGTACAAATGTGGAGAAAGAATGTCACTGGGGGGCATCACCCTTGCCCCAGGTGTACACACACACACACACACACACACACACACACACACACACACACACACACACACACACACACACACACAACTCGGGTCAAGCCAACAGGTAAGTCTTGACCTTTGACCCCAGACTGTGTAGTGGAATGTCTCTCCTTACGGCGAGAGGCGCTCTGCTCCCAAGCCCATTATGTGCCTGTAACTTTTTGTCACAACAGCCCACCGGGTGGGTATGGGGCCTACAACAGCCCACCGGGATGGGTATGGGGTCTACAACAGCCCACCGGGTGGGTATGGGGTCTACAACAGCCCACCGGGTGGGTATGGGGTCTACAACAGCTCACGGGGGTGGGTATGGGGTCTACAACAGCCCACCGGGTGGGTATGGGGTCTACAACAGCCCACCGGGTGGGTATGGGGTCTACAACAGCCCACCGGGTGGGTATGGGGTCTACAACAGCCCACCGGGTGGGTATGGGGTCTACAACAGCCCACCGGGTGGGTATGGGGTCTACAACAGCCCACCGGGGTGGGTATGGGGTCTACAACAGCTCACGGGGGTGGGTATGGGGTCTACAACAGCCCACCGGGGTGGGTATGGGGTCTACAACAGCTCACGGGGGTGGGTATGGGGTCTACAACAGCCCACCGGGTGGGTATGGGGGTCCACTTTCGCCTCTGGAATGAATACTGGATGCATAATAAATGAACCAAATATCAAAATCATACAACATCCAGACCCCTACAGTTTCGTCCACTCTCCTTAGGTTCCTTTTGTGAGAAAATCAGTTGTCACAGTGATGGTGATGACGGGATTGAGATTGGTGGAGGAGGGCTGGGTAGAAGAGGATTGGTTGGACGGTGGAGGATTGGGCAGAGGGAAAGAGAGTGCCGGATCAAGAGAGGTCAGGCGGTCGCCCAAACAAGTTCATGACCTCTTAGCGCCAGACACGACAGCCTGGCCCCCCCTCGCCCCCTTTCACTCTGCATAAATTCCATTACCATGCATGTGTAAACACGCGGCCAGGGGGGGGGGGGGACGCGGCCAACACCCAGAACAACACTGTTGTTCTGGAGGCGAGTACAAGATAGCAAAGTTCGTCTAGCTGAAGAAGGAAGGTGGGGTGGGGACCAGGGTGGGGGTGGGGAGAAAGTTCACTCAGATCTGGTCCCAGCACTCAATAGGGAGTTGCGTGCATGCACAAGGTCCTGTAGAACTGGGCGGAGTCCACTCAAGACCCGGTTCCACCCACTCAATAGGGTGCATGAGGTCCTGAAGGAAATAGGACCGTTCACAGAGAGGTTTAGTTAGAGTGTGGAGACAGAGTGACGGCCAGCAGCCACGGAGACCCCACAGGCTGAGCACACGGAGCTTGGTGCAGCTGGCCAATATTCAGAGTTTAAGGTGTTAAAACAGGACCCGCGTTCGAGCCCCCCTTTGTCCAATTGTGGCCGCGCATGACTTTCCTACTTTTGGCCAGATACTTTTGTCCAATTGTGCCCAAGTATTTTTTATTCTATTATTGTAATATATTGGTCAGATTAATTTTTGTTCGGGCATATTTACACTTCAGCCCATCCTCCTGAAATGATAGTACTCAGAGTGACTATGTAGTGGAAAGTACCAATATGTAGTGATGAACCACTAGTAAATTTTTTTTATTATTATTAATTGTATAGAGTCCGGAATAATAAAGCTAACAACCAAACTTAAATATTCCTAGGCCTATAGCACACACACACACACAGATATGATGACAGAGAAATGTAGATATGATAGAGCCCAGTAGGCTCAGGAATCTGTACACCAGTTGATTGACAGTTGAGAGGCGGGACCAAAGAGCCAAAGCTCAACCCCCGCAAGCACAATTAGATGGGTGAGTACACACACACACACACACACACATATATATATATATATATATATATATATATATATATATATATATATATATATATATATATATATATATATATATATATATATATGTCGTACCTAGTAGCCAGAATGCACTTCTCAGCCTACTATGCAAGGCCCGATTTGCCTAATAAGCCAAGTATTCCTGAATTAATATATTTTCTCTATTTTTTTTCCTGAACTGGGCGGAGTCCAGTTCAGGATGTTGAATGAGGTCAATTGAATGAGGTAAATTTTTTTTATTGGAGTTAAAATTAACGTAGATATATGACCGAACCTAACCAACCCTACCTAACCGAACCTAACCTATCTTTTTAGGTTAGGTTAGGTTAGGTAGCCGAAAAAGTTAGGTTAGGTTAGGTAGGTTAGGTAGTCGAAAAACAATTAATTCATGAAAACTTGGCTTATTAGGCAAATCGGGCATTGCATAGTAGGCTGAGAAGTGCGATCTGGCTATGTATCGCTATATAGTGATACTCTCCAAAATCGCTACATACTGGTAATCTCTACCATCACTACATATTACTCATGTACTTCGTCCCTCTAAGCCTCCACCACATCACTTCCTAATGCATTCCATTTGTCAACCACTCTGACACTTAAGAACTTCTTTCTAATATCTCTGTGGCTCATTTGGGCACTCAGTTTCCATCTGTGTACCCTAGTGCGTGTGCCCCTTGGGTTAAATAGCATGTCCTTATCTACCCTATCAATTCCTTTGAGAATCTTGTATGACACAGTACCCCATAAAAGGCTGTTACGAAAGTTGGAGCAATAGGCAGGAGTAAAAGGTAAGGTGCTCCAGAGGATAAGTGAGTATCTAAACAATAGGAAACAGCGAGTAACTGTGAGAGGGGAGACATCATGGTGGCGAGATGGCACCAGCGGAGTCCCACAGGGCTCAGTACTTGGACCTATCCTGTTTCTAATATATGTAAACGATCTTCCAGAGGGTATAGACTCATTCCTCTCAATGTTTGCTGATGATGCAAAAATTATGAGAGGAATAAAGACAGATGATGATAGACAGACTACAAGACGACCTGGACAGGCTGGAGGAATGGTCTAGAAAATGGCTACTAAAATTCAACTCTGGAAAGTGCAAAGTAATGAAATTAGGCGGAGCAGAAGGCTGAACACACGGTACCATCTGGCTGGTGAAATCCTACAAGAGTCAATTTAGAGAGAAAGATCTGGGGGGTTGATATCACACCGAACCTGTCCCCAGAGGCCCACATCAAAAGGCCCACATCAGCGGCATATGCTAGACTGGCCAACATAAGAACTGCCTCTAGAAACTTACGTAAGGAATCGTTCAGGACCCTGTATACCACTTATGTCAGACCAATCCTGGAATATGCAGCTCCAGATTGAAGTCCATACTTAGGTGAACACAAGACAAAGAGAAGATTCAGCGGTATGCCACCAGACTCGTTCCGGAACTGAGAGGTATAAGCTACGAGGAAAGGCTAAAGGAGCTGAAACTCACGTCCCTGGAAGACAGAAGAGTAAGGGGAGACATGATAACCACCTACAAAATTCTCAGGGGAATTAACAGGGTGAAAAAAGACAAACTCTTTAGAACGGGTGGAACACGAACAAGGGGACACAGGTGGAAACGTAGTACCCACATGAGCCACAGGGACGTTAGAAAGAACTTTTTCAGTGTCAGAGTAGTTAACAGATGGAATGCATTAGGCAGAGATGTGGTGGAGGCTGACTCCATACTCAGTTTCAAGTGTAGATATGATAGAGCCCAGTAGGCTCAGGACCCTGTACACCAGTTGACAGTTGAGGGGCGGGACCAAAGAGCCAAAGCTCAACCCCCCGTAAGCACATATAGGTGGGCACAAATAGGTGAGTACACACACACACACACACACACACACACACACACACACACACACACACACCCACACACACACACACACACACACACACACACACACACACACACACACACACACCCACACACACACACACACACACACACACACACACACACACACACACACACACACACACATGGCTCGCCAAATACAGCATGTGCTGGTGCTTGTATGTAAATACGACCCAGCGCCGGTACAGCTTAAGTACATATGAGAAGACTAGCGGCTTTGGTACTGACAGGCGGCAGGGTGATGGGTGCAGAGAAACAGACAGACAAACGAGAGACAGACAGACACAGACAGACCAAAGAGACAGATAAAATACACTTGAGCTTTACCTGTACCGCGGCAGCATTCCGCACGGACTCGCCGGACAACTTCCACAACCAACGACAAAAAAGCATGAATATTTTGCTCTGGATCTTCCTTTCAACAAAGGTAAGCAAGGGGGCGCCAGGGCTGGCGATGAGGTCAGGGCAGAGCCACAAGGCCCCTCCTACTCTCACCCCCAACACACACACACACACACACACACACACACACACACACACACACACACACACACACACACACACACACACATACACACACACACACACCTCACGCCAGACTTTCTCCCTGCCGATAACACTCTAATTATCGACCAACTCGTGATAATCACACAGGTCCAAGTTGATTACCGCCCGAGCGTCGGCCTCCAACGGTAACACCGCGCAAGGTTACATCGGTATATCTCTCTCTCTCTCTTGGAACAATTTACTTACCGAGTTTGCTTTTCGTGAATGTATTTTTCCCAGCGTTTTCTGCCCTCGACATTCCCAAGATCAGTCTTCGAATAACCCGGTTCTTTCTCAAGGTTTCGAGTCCAGTCACGATGGTGACGGAGATGTTTGATTTCCTTTCTTGCGGTCTTATAGCGGGTCGCTTTAAATGCCTTAATGAGACGAAGCTGGACTGGTTCTTGGAGGGGGGTGAGAAAAGTACGGTTTAGGGGGGGCGGATGCGGTATTTGGACCCCCATTGTTATTTTGGTGGGAAAACTGATGGCATAGTTTCTCTGACAATGGTGCTGGATTACCACACCCTTCACGCCACTACTACTACCACCATCACAACAATCACCACCACCATCACAACAATCACCACCACCATCACCATATATACGGACTATCATTAAGCCGGCCCATCCTCCTGTTTTGGTAGTACTTGCAGTAACGAGGACCACCATAGTACATATACCGACTTACAACGCAGTTACAAAGTAAAAATCAGTACTATTGTGTTGGACAAACCGGACAACTATTTTCTAATGTTGCAAAGACAAACTAATCTAACCTTCCTAGGCCTAATGCACGATATCTGAGGCCTAATATAGTACATATGTGTGCTATTCTAGGCCTAGGAATACTAATGTTTGTGTTTTAGCTTCATTTTCTTCCGACTCCATGAAGCGAATGGTACAAAATTCTGTCTAATTGCTTAGAATGGCAATCTTTGTACTTTTTTGTACATGTGGATGTGTACCACGGATGGTACACATGGGGGATGTGTACCACGACACATCCGCCATGTGTCGTGCTACACATAGTTACGAAACAACTAACAAAAAACTCACAAGATGAGTGGCGCTGCCCAACAAACTCGCCCCTCGGGGCAAAATTTTAAACTAACTAAACAGGAGAATGGATTGTATTAAGCATGTAAACACTGGGTGTAATGACCACCAATAACTACCCCCCCTCCCCCCCCTCTCTCTCTCTCACTCTCTCTCTCTCTCTCTCTCTCTCTCTCTCTCTCTCTCTCTCTCTCTCTCTCTCTCTCTCTCTCTCTCTCTCTCTCTCTCTCTCTCTCTCACTTTCTCCCCACTCTCACTCCCCCCCTCCCCACCCTCTCGCCTCCTCCCTCTCACCCCCTCTTTCTCTCTCTCCCTCTATCTCTCATTCTCCTCCCCTTCACTCGTTTCATCTGCTTGCGATAAACTGCTTGCTCTCTCACCGTATCAGAATAAATAGCAAAAATACAACTACATGTAATGGAAATAAAAGTATATTAAAAATCGTATGCGCGCGCGCACATTTTTTTTCTATTTAACACAAGAGGGATATTTAACACAAGGGACACACGCACTAGGGGACACAGGTGGAAACTGAGTGCCCAAATGAGCCACAGAGATATTAGAAAGAACTTTTTTCAAGTGTCAGAGTGGTTGACAAATGGGATGCATTAGGAAGTGATGTGGTGGAGGCTGACTCCATACACAGCTTCAAGTGTAGATATGATAGAGCCCAGTAGGCTCAGGAACCTGTACACCAGTTGATTGACGGTTGAGAGGCGGGACCAAAGAGCCAGAGCTCAACCCCCACAAGCACAACTAGATGAGTACACACACACATCAATTCTGCTCCTGTTGGTATTTATATTACTACTGTTTCATATTCCTGTTACACCTGCTCCTGTTGTTGGGGCTGTTAGTGGCGCTTCTAACGGCACAGCTTGGCCCCACCCCCCCCCTGTTGTTGCAGCTGCCGTTGGTGTTACCGTTGCCAGCGTGAGAGCATCTTGAGCAGGGGGGATAGATACCAAGGGAATGTGTACACTGGTATTGGCGAGTGTGCGGCATCACTCTAGTCAGGGGCCCTCACTCTCGCTAGGGGGGGCCCTCCCTGCAGGCTCATCCAGGTAAACACCCCCCTGAACCCCCCTCTCCCTCCCCCCCCCCTTGGCTCACCCCTCACTTTGGCCCGTATTCACCCCGGGGGGCGGGGGGGGGGGAAGGGTCAGTTTAGGGGGTGAGAAGGTGGGTATTTGTGGGTGCCCAGGTAATAGGCGGTGTGCGTGTGTGTGTGTGTGTGTGTGTGTGTGTGTGTGTGTGTGTGTGTGTGTGTGTGTGTGTGTGTGTGTGTTCCCTATCATATCAAGTTTTAAAATTATGAATACAGTTTGCTTCCACAACCTGTTCCTTAAGTGCATTCCATTTTCCCACTACTTTCACGCTAAATGAAAACTTCCTAACATCTCTGTGACTCATCTGAGTTTGAAGCTTCCACCCATTTCCCCTCGTTCTGTTATTATTACGTGTGAACATTTCGTCTATGTCCACTCTGTCAATTCCCCTGAGTATTTTATACGTTCCTATCATATCACCCCCTCTCTCCCTTCTTTTTTTTTAGTGTCGTAAGGCTCAGTTCCTTCAGGCGCTCTTCATACTCCATCCCTCGTAACGCTGGGACGAGTCTCGTTGCAAACTTCTGAACCTTTTCCAGTTTCCTTATGTGTTTCTTCACACACACACAGAACCTAACATTTGAACACAGAACACTAACACCACACACACACACGCATTTGTGTGTGTGTGTGTATGTGTGTGTGTGTGTGTGTGTGTGTGTGTGTGTGTGTGTATTTGTGTGCGTGCGTGTCTCAAAAGTGGCAAAGGATTTTTGTAGCAAAAAAAACAAAAAAGACTCAAAAAGGGAGGAAAATATTAAGACACGGTACAAAAAAAGTTTCCTGGAAAAGAGAATAAAACCATAAATCAAAAAGCAAAAAAAGGAAGAGGGGGGGGGGAAGATCACGAGCCTCAGGAGCTGGAGAAGAGGAAGAGAGAAACAAGAAAACTGATGGAGACGCTGATCGTGATACTTGGAAGTAGGGCGCTGCGGGGGGCCGTTCACCTGTGTCGTTCACCTGTGTCGTTCACCTGTGTCGTTCACCTGTGCCGTTCACCTGTGTCGTTCACCTGTGTCGTGTGCCGTTCATCTGTATCGTTCACCTGCCCTGTGTCGTTTCCTTGGTTCGTTCGCCTGGTTTCCTTATAGTGTTGTTTGTAATACATTGTGGTATATCACTTACTGCTTTGCATCTACGAAGAATATATATATATATATATATATATATATATATATATATATATATATATATATATTCCAACCCTTGAGCTGTTCCATTAATTACCTCTCTATTCTGATGGTAATGAGTACAAGAATAACTTTCTTCTCATTTTATATATATATATATATATATATATATATATATATATATATATATATATATATATATATATATATATATATATATATATATAAAATGAGAAGAAAGTTATTCTTGTACTCATTACCATCAGAATAGAGAGGTAATTAATGGAACAGCTCAAGGGTTGGTACTAAGGCCCATCCTGTTCCTAGTATTTGTAAACGCTCTAGCGTTGTTGACGATGCTAATGAGGCGAATCAGAACTGGGGAGGACTGAAATGTACTGCAAGATAAACTAGACTCTCGCTAGAGATGGTCACGAGACATGGCTACTAGACTTTAACCCTGACAAATGTAAGGCACCAGAGGCACACCTCAGCAGGGTAACGAGGGCAGCAGTTATCCTTTACCAACTCGGATAAAAATCCCTTCCAAGCGCTGTGTACATTCCTTGAGACCTGTTACAGAGTACGCTGACCCAGCATGGAACCCCTACCTAGAAAAACGCAAAATAAAACTATAAAAAGTCTAAAAATATGCAAGAGGGCTCGTTCCTGAGCTATGAAGTAAGGGAACTAGACATTATTACACTAAAGGAAACGAGGAGTAAGGCATACATGATAACGACGTACAAGATACTAAGCGGGATTTGACATAGTAGGTATTGAACATAATTGGAAACTGGAAACACAGACGAGTCACAGAGATGTTAGAAAGAACTTGTTAAAGTCTAAGTGTCGTAAACATGTGGAACGGACTGAATGAGGATCTTGTCGAAGTAAATTCGATACAGTTTTAAATGTAAATATGAGGAAAACTAGTAAAAAAAGAAGAAAAAAAGTCACTGGATTGAACTAATAATGCTCGAAAGGCGGGGCTTAAGAGCAGATGCTCGACCTTGGAAGCTCAACTAGGCGAGTGTGTAGTGTTCCACACACACACACACACACACACACACACACACACACACACACACACACACACACACACACACACACACACACACACACACTCAATTGGTGAATCTGTTCACCAATTGATTGACAGTTGAGGGGCGGGACCAAAGAGCCAGAACTCAACCTCCGTAAGCACAACTAGGCGAGTAAACACACACACACTCACATATCTCCACGGGGAAAAAAGACATAGGTGACATAAAAGTTAAATGTATTTCTAAAACAGACACAAACAGCTTGATTGGTCCGAGACCATATCTTGAGGTTATCTTGAGATGATTTCGGGGCTTTTAGTGTCCCCGCGGCCCGGTCCTCGACCAGGCCTCCACCCCTAGGAAGCAGCCCGTGACAGCTGACTAACACCCAGGTACCTATTTTACTGCTAGGTACCAGGGGCATAGGGTGAAAGAAACTCTGCCCATTGCAAGTCATCACTTCCCATGACGAGGGAAGCGACACAAATGGAAAATTAACACCAGAATGAGTCAAGAGATACAAGGAAGAACTTCACTCACATGAGTATGAAGTAAAGCAGATCACTCATCACACATCACTCAATATATTACGTGTATATACAAGTCCTGTGGGGTCGGGGATGATTCACAAGAAGTAAATTAATGGTTAAGCCCAAATGGGCCTCGGACCAGGAGCTAGAACTCAGCTCCCACAAAGACAGCTAGCCGCGTTCATTTAGGCGAGTCCATTGTGCACACAGACCCCCACAGACCAGCACCTGCAGAGATATTGGACAAGAGGAGAGAATAACCCCCCATGATTCAACACAAAATGCAAGGTGGCTAAAAAACAAAATACGAGAAAACTTGAAAAAGAGGCACCGAGACAAGAGGCAGGAAGGAGGTCAGGTAATGAGCTCACTCCGGTCAGAAGAGAGGCACAGAGGCAGGTTGAAAAATGACATAGCAGCAAAAGTCAATGAGCAACCAACGTTGCAACTCAACCAAATATCAACAGAACTGGATCAAATGACTATATTAAGACAGTCAAAAACGTCCTACACAGAATATGACACGAGAGAGGTCGGTAAAAAATGCTCAACAGGAGATATATCAGGTTTATAAGGCCGAGCCAGAGAGGAGGGCTGGAATAAGAGGGCCAACAGCGTCTGGGATGCTCTCGGACGCAGGTTCGAATCCTCGTCACGGCCCTTGTGGATTTGTTCATAAGCGGGCCAAGTAAAGACTGAGGGGATCAACAAGCGGAGCCCCGCAAGGCTCGGTACTTGACCACTACTGTTCCTGATTTAGATCAACTGCCTTAAGAAGGTGTACAGGTTAAAAAATGTTGAAGCTGGCAGCTGTAAAACACAAGGGTGACGGAAGAGAATGAACAAATCCACAAGGGCCGTGACGAGGATTCGAACCTACGTCCGAGATCATCCCAGACGCTGCCTTAATCGACTGAGCTACGATTATTCAACTCTTTTTGACCATGTCGTAGCTCAGTCGATTAAATCAGCGTCTGGGATGATCTCGGACGCAGGTTCGAATCCTCGTCACGGTCCTTGTGGATTTGTTCATTTGATACATCACGCAATTGTGATTTCTGTGTGTAATGACGGAAGAGATAGCTGTAGCTGGGTACGCTGAGATAGGGGCCTGACAGCTGAGTGGACAGCGCTTCGGATTTGTAGTCCTGATGTTCCGAGTTCGATCCCCCCGGTGGAGGCTAAAACAAATGAGCAGTTTCTTTCACCCTAATGCCTCAATTACCTAGCAGTAAATAGGTACCTGGGAGCTACTACGGGCTGCTTCCTGATGGTGTGTAACAAAAAGGAGGCCTGGTCGAGGACCGGGCCGCAGAGACGCTAAGCCCCGAAATCATCTCAAGATAACCTCAAGATAAGCTACACATGAGAATATGTGACGCAACAAAATTACAAGAGAAAGAGGTTGTGGCAAGAAGTAGATGTCTGGAGGAGGAAATAGGGGTCAAAGGGTTGGAACAAAGGGGAATAATGGGGCAGTAATAGAGGCGGGGGGGGGGGGGGGAAGGAGGAATAGAGGCAAGATGATGCTAAGCAAGAGGTTCAGATGCTGTGGTACAGACAAGTGTGACACAGAGTATATATAGATCATCTAATTCTATGACATGGTGATGAAGATCTAATTCAAACGGAAGAGGGGATAGAGAATAGTTCTAAGAGAGAGGAGAGGATAACAAAATTTAATTCCAAGAAAAAAAAGAGTAAAAAGCAAAACAAATATAAATGTAAGGGTGTGGCTCTCTCTAAGGGTGTGGCTCTCTCTAAGGGTGTGGCTGGAGCGTCCATCCACCCTATGCTCTCCTCCCTAACAATCACGCTGTCCTTGTAATGCTCTTAGAGTGAACAACAGTTGACCAATCACCTTGCGAGTTTCTAAACGCTCCATTAAAAAGAACAAATTACATAGAAAAAAGCCCATCTCATCTCAATAAACAAAGAACCAATCACTTTCCACAGACCGAGCATATGGACCAATGAGCAACTTGGAAAAGAAAGATGCCAGATACCTACCTGCCAGAGCATCAATATCGACCAATAACACGCACGGATCAATGCCTGACCAATCAGCTGCAGTACATCACCGAAATGGACCGGTAATTAGACGCCACGTCGCGCGAAACAGCGAGAGCGCCAACATATGTAGATGACGTCAAGAACCAGCGCCATGTAGGGCACAGTGAGATGGGCAAAGGTGAGGAGATCCGGTGATGAAATATGTGGGAGACACAGGGAACAAGAAAGAAGGGAGAGGGAGGGGGTGTGGAGGGTGGGGGGGAGAGAGAGAGAGAGAGAGAGAGAGAGAGAGAGAGAGAGAGAGAGAGAGAGAGAGAGAGAGAGAGAGAGAGAGAGAGAGAGAGAGAGAGAGAGAGAGAGAGAGAGAATAAGACTGGGCCAAGTATAACTAATTCAGAGTCTTTTGCATTCCTAAGTACAGTGCCTAGTTCAACTATTTCCATATCCCCCAATCCCAGTACAAGTCCCGATTCTTTTCCTTCCTTTCCTCTCAGTGAAGCCCCCAGTGAAGCCCCCAGTACAGCGCCCAGTACAGCCTCCAGTACAGCCACCAGTACAGCCTCCACTACAGGGCCCAGTACAGGGCCCAGTGCGCCCTCTGGCAGCGTGACTTGGACCATCAGTCGCGGCCTCTGACCAAGAGCGTCGACTGATGGCGGCCATTCTTCTCCTTCCTATGCTCCTACCTGGCCACCATGCTGTTGCTGCTACTGTTACTGACGCTGCTGCTGCTGCTACTGTTGCTGATGTTGGTACTGATGCTGCTGCACTGGAGGCTGTTGGTGATGCTTCTATTGCTGCTGCATCCGATGCTGTTGTTCTTGCTCTTCCTGTTGTCGCTGTACCTGTTGCTGTTTCTGTAAACGCTGCAAACGTAAGTTTTTTGTAGCAGCTGTTGTTGAGCGTGCAACTGCTGCCTTACCTGTTTCAATTAACTTTTCACTGTATACACTAACTATTGCTGTATTTGTTGCTCTTGCTACACGTGCTGTATTCCTGCTGCATCTGGTGAAGTACACACACACACACACACACACACAAAGGTACCCACTACCATTCCCGAGTCCGACCACCTACCGAAATTACCAGTGGGGGTTTAATTATAATTTTCCTTAATTGAAGTTAATTTAATTAAAGTAATGACCAAATTACAGCAACTAGACGCCTGCTGACTGCGGTCTGGTTAATTGGAAGGGGGGGGGGGTCCTTTGAAATGCGTTGTTGTTGTTGTTATATTTGTTTCATGTTAATGTTGTTGTTGTTGTTGGGTTGTTTGGCTACGCTAGTTACGGCCAGAGGTGGAAGGCAGCAACAGGGGTACCTACAAGACGATTGCAAGTGGCTGTTAGAATTTAACTTCGGAAATGCAAGGTAATGAAGATGTTTGCTAGTGGGAGAAGATTGGACACAAGGGACCTCATGGGAAGGAAACCACGCAGGATATAAGCATTGCAGGATATAATCCATTGCACGTGCAATGAATAAGAATTGTTTTCTTCTTATAAATGGATTATACCCTGCAGAAGCAGGATATAATCCATTGCACGTGCAAGATTGAACAACATAAAGACCGTCTTCACGAATCTGAACAGGGGAAAAAGACATTAACGACCCCTAACTACCAAATACATCAATTAAGACATATGCGGCACCAGTGTGGCGTCCTTATCCCGTTAAATACAAAACAAAGCTGAAGAGGTATGCCACCAGACTAGTCCCAGAGCTGAGAGGTATGAGTTACGAGGAACGACATCTAATGAAATTCGACGTCACTGGAAGAAACATGGTAAGACATGATCACTACATACAGAATTATCGCCAAGGGTCAGCAGGTGGTCAGAGACGGACCGTCGCCAGGGTGCGTGACGGGACGAGACGGCGAGACGTATACACAGACCACACTGGCTAATGGAGACGCATTTGCCCATGAAATCAGTTGTTACAAATTTGGGTGAATGGTTAGAGGTCATCACCCTTCATCTGCACCCAGCTCTCCGCTTCCCTCTCTTGTTAGCATCATGTGGGATCACTTTTATATAGGACGAACTTTTATATCGGACATACTTTTGTATAGGACACGAGCAAGCAGGCGATACTGTCTCTTTTGTCTCTTGTCTCGCGCAAGAGACTCCTACTCAAGCAGGCTGGCGTATCTGAAGGAGTCGTAAGGTGGGTCAGAGAGTACCTCACAGGAAGGAAGCAGAGGGTTACAGTGAGAGCAGAGACATCAGAGTGGAGAGAGGATTACCAGTGGAATACCATAAGGGGGGTCGACACTTTGGCCCATTCTGTTTCTAATGTATGTCTAAGACTTGATGGAGGAGATTGGCTCTTTCGTATCAATGTTTGCAAATGATGCAAAACTAGCGAGAAAAATCAGATCAAAGATGTATTGCAAATGGATTTAGACACACTCAAGAAGTGGTCTTAAAAATGGCTGCTAGAGTTTAACTCAGTCAAATACAATGTTATGAGGCGTGGAACAGGAGTGCGAGGACCAGAACACTAGTATGAGACGAAGGGAAAACAAATTCTTCAATCACAAAAGGAGAATGACCTGAGAGTGGACACAACCCCACATCTGATGCCCAAAAGCTCACGTTACCATAATAACAACAGCTGCATCTGGCATACTGGCCAACAACCGGGTATCCTTCAGAAACATAGACAAAGGAGCTTTCCGGCCCCCATATGTACAGCGAACGTGAGACCCACTCTTGAATATGCAGCCCCAGCATGGAACCCTTACCTGAAAAAGGACAAGGAAATGCTAGAAAAGGTCCAAAGACATGGAACGAGACTCGGTTCTGAACTGAAGGGATTGAGTTATAAGGAAAGAATGAGAAAACTGAATCTTTCCACACTGGGCGAAAGGAGAGATAAAAAGAGATATGATAACAACATTTAACATTCAAAGGAAAATTGATAAGGTATGCAAATCAGCATTGATCAAAGCTAGGAACAGCAGAACGAGGGGTCATAGATGGAAACTCCAGACGCAAATAAATCAGAGACGTCAGAAAGAACTTTTTCAGCGTTACAGCTGTCAGTAAGTGGAACAGGTTATTAGACGTAGAAGTTGTTGAAGCTAATTCGTTTAAGAATTGTCATTGTAAAATATGACAAAATAATGCGAAGGAAGTTATTGCGTGAATCTAAGAACGTTCGGAAAGAGGGGGTTAGGAACCTTCCTCGACCCTGTAAGCACATCTAGGCGAGTACACGCACACGCACACACACAACACACACGCACACACACGCATACAGAGCAAGAGGGGTCCCTGGCTGAGACCTTCCACCTACTTCTCCATCTTTATCATTTTCTCTGCTCCAGTTAATTTGACCTCAGCGCTCACCACTCCTTTCCCCTCCCTCTCTCCCTGCCCTCTCTCGCCTCTTCCACCCTTCTCGCTTCTTTAACTCCCTGTTCCTCGCTCTTTTCCTAAATATTCCTCCTCTCCTCTCCCTCTCTCTACCCTCATTTTAACTCTTACATTTATTCTATCTTCTGACCCCGACTCATTTCCAACCTCTCATCCATCACACTCTGTGGTTGAGAGGCTGGAATTATTATTAACTCATTATTATGAGTTAATAATAATTCCTCATTAACCAAGTATACTATACGTAGGAGTACATTACCTCGAACGCGATCTAGGTAGGACACACATCAATGTGTGTATTGTTGTGTATGCCGGCCAGCGTTGTTGACTGCACTATACAATCACCTGTATAGTGATTGTAGAGTGCAATCACCTGATCGACTTGAGAATGGGGGTCCAGGACGGACCGAAACGTCGTCGTCAATTTACTTTCTAGTGTGTGTGCGGTCTGGTCATCACCTGTAGGTCCACACCTGTAGGTCCACACCTGTAGGTCCACACCTGTAGGTCACACCTGTATAGTGTTCAGTAATTCGCTACAGTGTGTGACGTAAACAACACAGCTCTCACCTGGCCACAGGTGCACAGGTGGAACTGTGTGGTGGTTAACCTTGGCAAATGTGTGTGGCCACATCTGTGGTGGGAGAGAGAGAGAGAAAGAGAAAAAAAATCCTGTGTGTGTTTTTTCAGCCTCCTGTTTCTTTCGTTAGTATTTGACCATTTGTCTCTCTCTCTCTCTCTCTCTCTCTCTCTCTCTCTCTCTCTCTCTCTCTCTCTCTCTCTCTTGAACCAAGCTGCAGGTACGGTAAACTTTAACGCAAAAAAAGACCAAGAAAAAGGGCAAATGAAGACATTTTTCTACAGCTTGAGAGCAGGTTTGGTGCTTTGTGCAGTGTTGTAATGTACATTCTCACAGTCGACTTGAGAATAGTCCAGGACGGACCGAAACGTCGTCGTCCCTTCACCTTCTAGTGTGTGGTCTGGTCATCAATGTACTGTGGTGTATTACGTTGTGTTATGGAGTGTTGTAATCTACCGAGGTGTATTTAACTGTATTATACAGCACTATAGAATACAGAGACACGTGACTGTGACCCCTCGTGCCCTGGCAGGTGGGAACAAGCAGGACCTACACAACACAGGAACCTTATAAACAACAATTGTTCAGCCATTACAAGTCCCACACGGGAGCCGGTCGGCCGACCGGACAGCACGCTGGACTTGTGATTCTGTGGTCCCGGGTTCGATCCCGGGCGCCGGCGAGAAACAATGGGCAGAGTTTCTTTCACCCTATGCCCCTGTTCCCTAGCAGTAAAATAGGTACCTGGGTGTTAGTCAGCTGTCACGGGCTGCGTCCTGGGGGGTGGAGGCCTGGTCGAGGACCGGGCCGCGGGGACACTAAAGCCCCGAAATCATCTCAAGAAGATAACCTCAAGAAGAAGAAGCACGGGTGGTACACGAACAAGGGGACACAGGTGGAAGCTGAGTGCCCACATGAGCCACCGAGACATTAGAAAGAACTTTTTCAGTGTCAGAGTAGTTAGTAAACGGAATGCATTAGGCAGTGATGTGGTGGAGGCTGACTCCATACACAGTCTTAATCGTAGATATGATAGAGCCCAATAGGCTCAGGAATCTGTACACCAGTTGACTGACAAATTGAGAGGCGGGACCAAAGAGCCAGAGCTCAACCCCCGCAAGTGCAACTAGGAGAGTACAAACCTCTGCTGCGAATTATATTTAAACCCGCTGAGCGTGTGTGAGTGGCATGACATTAATTAATCCGTCTGCCTCCTTAAGTAAATTGTAAGTGATTAATTTATCCCCCCCCCCTAAGTGTTATATCTTGCCTACTGGATAAACCTCTTCACTCTCCAGGGCTCCGGCTCCTGCTCCTGCCGCTTGCCAACTCCAATAAGCAGGTTGCACGCTGCAAAAATACTGCAGCTGCACTACTGTATTATAAACACTATTCATTTGTTCGCATTAGCTTACGTTGAACTGTATAAACAATCGGATCCCATAATAAAATAATAAATAAATTATTTAACGCATTTTGGTAACATTAACAAAATACTTTAATGTGGTTAACAAATTCTCAAGAGACTTTGCCGCATCTAAGCTACTGTATCCATGGATAATTACCTTCAACAGGGACGTATCTGTTTCGGAGAAAGTTGAGCACAGAATCATCCCGGAACTAAGTCAACTTTCATACCAGGAACGGCCGAGGGGCCTCGGCAAAATACCAGTACTACAAACCAGACAAGACAAGGCTCATCTGCTCCAGAATTTTGCAACACTAATCAAACCGAGAGATATTAATCCAGACTTCTTTAAAAAGACCGATGTACTCACCAATGTATAATCACCTATTTGTGCTTGCGGGGGTTGAGCTTTGGCTCTTTGGTCCCGCCTCTTAACATGTAAAGGCACGCAAGGAGCAACAGCTGAGCATAAGAGCTTAATACGACCTAAGCGAATATTTTATACATATCACAGCGTATAATTCTAAGATGAGTAACAATCTCCTTGCATTGCAACATCTATGCCTTAACAATATATCATACAGTGGGAGGAAGTCTCTCTCTTAATACGTAAAACAATTATCAATATCGAGTATTGCACCATCATAGATGAGCTGCTGTTTATCGTCATCATTCACACTACACAGCTTATTCATAAGTCTCGTATATGTCATTTATCCACCAGAAACGAAGCGCGGATACAGTGCAACGATTTCAGATATTTTTATCATTTGCAATATGCTGGTTTGCCATTTCATGCAACGTGAGTTGAGATGTCATCTCTAAATGGATAAATTTTTGTTGACAGTCTGAAGATGAAATGTTGTAGTGTGTTGTCCCTTTGTCCCACACACTTCACACTTTGCTTCATCTCCATACAAGTCTAACTGAAAAGATACTGCCAGAGATACTGCCAGAGATACTAACTGCCAGAGATACTAACTGCCAGAGATACTGCCAGAGATACTAACTGCCAGAGATACTAACTGCCAGAGATACTAACTGCCAGAGATACTGCCAGAGATACTAACTGCCAGAGATACTGCCAGAGATACTAACTGCCAGAGATACTAACTGCCAGAGATACTAACTGCCAGAGATACTGCCAGAGATACTAACTGCCAGAGATACTAACTGCCAGAGATACTGCCAGAGATACTAACTGCCAGAGATACGTGTACACAAGTTGTATATTGGGGCTGTGACAACATCTGTTTGTCACCTCATTCTTGTTACTTGTCCTTAGACACGTGTCTTGTTTCACACATCTCCTTGAGCAATCTGTCCTACCAAGAACGTCGCTTTTCGCACGTAGCCGTTACACAAGGCCAAAAATCGCCGTACTTAGAAAATGAAAGCGGCTCGCGTAAGCGACGTACTGTCCCGTTTTCTGTTTTGGGTCCTCTGGCTTAGTCTGGTAGCTTAACAGAGAACACGCTAAACTGACCGCTTTCTTGACGTCTGGAAACCTTCAGGAGGACGGGCTGCATTGTGATGAACAATGCAGCAGCTAACTCCTGGTTGCACTAATCAACTTTCTTTAAATTCATCTACAAGAATTTACAAGAAGAGTCTACAAGAAGGAGTCAGCTTCTCCCACAAGGAGAACTGGACTCACCTTCATCTTCTCCCACAAGGAGAAGGTGATTCCTTCTACAAGCTCACGTTTAATGACACTTTCAAGGGATCGAGATAACAGCCCAAGATTACGTTCAATATTCGCCGATATTTACTGCAAGCTTAGCAAGGGCATCATCATGTTCACGCTGGAAAGTGAGTAGAGAGAGAGAGAGAGAGAGAGAGAGAGAGAGAGAGAGAGAGAGAGAGAGAGAGAGAGAGAGAGAGAGAGAGAGAGAGAGAGAGAGAGAGAGAGAGAGAGACCCTGCAGCTGTGCTTATCTGGAGTTCATTACGAGAAAATGATTAATGAGCAAAGAGAGGAGGTCGGCGCGAGAACAAAAGCCGAGACTGCTGCGTGAATGAACCGGAAAATAATCACAAGTGTATTCGTGTCCCACTGAATGGTCAGTGCGTGGACGGCAGGGGAGGTGACCCTGGGACGGTGGGACGGTAGGGAAGGTGACCCTAGACAGTAGGACGGCAGGGAAGGTGGCCCTAGACAGTAGGACGGCAGGGAAGGTGACCCTAGACAGTGGGACGGCAGGGAAGGTAACCCCTAGACAGTAGGACGGCAGGGAAGGTAACCCCTAGACAGTGGGACGGCAGGGAAGGTGACCCTAGACAGTAGGACGGCAGGGAAGGTGACCCTAGACAGTGGGACGGCAGGGAAGGTGACCCTAGACAGTGGGACAGTTGCCTGACTCATCAGGAACCCCTAATGACCACTTCCATAACAAAGGCTGGTCATTACACCACACCAACGGCCGGACATCGGGTCGTCGAGGTCACTGTTTAAGATTCGCTACCTAGAACAAAAAGATCCAAGTAGCACGGGCTATGGTGAGCCCCGTAGTGGACTTGTCAAGGTCACATTAGAAGCTATTGACAGTCATCTTCAAATTCTCAAACCGACTGAATCCTATGCCTTTACTGATGGCTCTGTGCAGTTAGGCACTGGTAGAACAGGTTGGGCATATGCAGTATATAAAGGGAATGAAATGATCATGTCTAGTACACAGAGATTGAACAACTGGGCAAGCACGACACAGACCGAGCTATTGGGCATTTATCTAGCCACTGAATGCCTTAAGCTCAATGGTGGTGGAGTTATTTTCTGTGACTCTAAAAGTGCTCTGCAGTCCTTAAATAACCCATCACAATGTATGTCGGAAGTAGCTTGTAATATTAAATGGAATGTAATTTTTGCCAATGATAATAACTATTGTATAAAATTTGTGTGGATCCCATCCCATGTTGGAGTTGGAAAACATGACTTTGTAGATCAATTGGCCAATGAGGCTTGCAGGAAAGAAAACATTGATTATGACTTTGGAATATCTAATGCAATTATTAGAAACATACAAATCAAAGAAATTAATTCAGATTTAGAAGAACTAAGAAATGCCCAGAGACCTGAAAGCTGCAGTATTAAAAGTTATGACAAGTTTTGTAATAATAGGTATTTGTATGGTCAGCACAGTAACCGGACCAGGCAATGTGATGTAGTCATTGTGCGAATTCGCCTTGGCTATAGACACATCTGGCAGGTTAGTGAGGCTGAGCCACTACCAGAATAGTCAGGTTGTAAACTCTGTGATAAACCTTTAATGCATTCACTAGAACACTATATTGATGAATGTGAAACCGTTAAGGACTTTAGACCTGGCCTCTTGTACCACCAACTGTGTAACTATTTTATTGACTCAGGTGTTCTGGACGACATCCTAACAATTTACCCAAAATTTGCTTGTCCATTTTAAAGAATGAAGAACAATTTTTATTTATATTACTTCTAAGCTGCATCACTTATGAACCCATCCCTGCCCTTGTGTGGCAGTGCACAATAGAAAGTTGTTTTCACATATCCATACATTAAAACATTGATTGTAACCATGATATATATGTACTTCCGCCTACAGTTTAGACCTATTGTCTTATGTATGACCCTCTGTCCTGCGTGACAGTGAATACTAGCATTATCCTCACTTTAATAAGACTATCAAAATCCTCAGATTAGGCAAAATTGTAATTAATTTTGTCAATAAAGATGTTAATAATAATAACGTTGGTCAAACTGTCAAGAGAAACAACAGCTTGTCATCGAGGCTGTCAAATTGAAGTGTACCACATGACTTCTGAAGTCGACTTCTCATGACTTCACATGAGTTCTGAAGTCGACGCGTAAGCCGAATTTAATAGTAGGCCTATCTTTATAGGTTCATAAAGTAGGCCTATCTTTATAGGGTCCCACAGCAGGCGTGTCTTTGTGGGCTTACAGAGTAGGCCTATATTTGAGATCTCAGATTAAAATTATCGACGCTTATGAAAGGAACAAAAAAAAATATCTGAAAATGGCAAAAATTTAAACGAGTATAAATAATAATTGAAATATTTCCAGAAAGCCGGGGAAAAAGCCGATAGGAAACTATCTAGGGTAAGAAGGCAGCTACGTCGAGACGAAGATCTTCATGAAGATGGTAAAACCACCTAATACATCATTTAGGAATGGGGAAGACGATTGTAAGCTTGGACAGGCAGCCCGGCCTCTGCCCATATGCTTCCACACCCCACAAGTGACTCGAACCCAGACAGCCAGGAGCACTATGCAACTGGCGTACCAGGTACCTTAACCACTCGACCAACCGTGACCGTACAAAAGATGTTGGTAGCCGAGGCTATATCCCCAGCGTCCCAACGGCACTTGGTGGTAAGCTTGGGCATAGTTATTTCAGTGAATCACCTTACTTTGTGGGGGCCACGTGAGCAAATGCGAAGAAGCTTGAATGGTCCCCAAGCCTATATGAAACAATATATATATATATTATATATATATATATATATATATATATATATATATATATATATATATATATATATATATTATATATAATTTATTGTCATATTTTTGTTGAAGAAATTATTTATTAACAAGTTATTTAATCTTTAATTATTATGCAAGAATAAAAAATTATTTATAATATTTAATTCTCGCAATATTTGTCTATGTTTTCCAGAGACAGTACAGGAGCTGCTGACTCCTGTAAGCAGGCTTAGAGCTTCTTTCCCTTCCCATAGCTCATGGTAAGCCTTACCCACTAGTTCCCCCCCTGGAACACAACCCCGCCAATCGGTTAACAACCAGGTCCCCAATTCCTGCTGGTGAACAAGGGCGATCAGTTAAAGGCTGGTGTCCAGTCAATCCTCCCTGACTAAGGCCTCGAACCCAGATATATATATATATATATATATATATATATATATATATATATATATATATATATATATATATATATATATATATATATAATATATATATATATTGTTTCATATAGGCTTGGGGACCATTCAAGCTTCTTCGCATTTGCTCACGTGGCCCCCACAAAGTAAGGTGATTCACTGAAATAACTATGCCCAAGCTTACCACCAAGTGCCGTTATATATATATATATATAATATATTATCATTTAATCCAGTTAAATTAACCTCTTATTCATGACATTATATAAATAGACATAATTCGATCTATTTGCATCTATTTGTCTGCAACAGCAGACTTAACAAGAAATCGTTTAATAGATAAAGCAACATATTTAAAACGATTAAAAAACACACATTGTGTAATCCCTCACTTTTTTTTCAGGGATATCCCTCACTTAATGGCCTTTAATGACATTGCATCAAATGTAATTTGCACATTTGATGTAATGGCACGAAAGTGAATGTATTGTTTCCTAGTCATTAAGACCGCTGAGAGCGTTTGGCATTTTATTGTCAAATGAAGGTCTCTGGAAAAAATAAAAAATAAAAAAAAAAAGCAGCGATGACAAATTCTTTGTCAATGGCGTCTTTCTGGGGTTTGGGCGGGTAATGAAAGCCCAGTTAAGCGGACTGGCGAGAACGTTGCCTTTTGGGCAACAATTGCTTTACCACCACCACTTTGCTCTTGTAAACATCAAGAGTGTTCACCTATTTTAGATATTCAATTATTTTTTTTCATGTATTTACCACCTATTTTCGATACCCAAAAAATTAGAATTTCGATATTAAATAAGACTATGTCGCCTATTTTTTTTATATAGTAAATGACAATGTATTAATGTTGGGGTTTTAAATTAGAATATGTTACCTACTTTATTAAACGACAATTATTGCATTTGTCACCAAGTTTGAATATTAAATGACAAGGAATGGATCTACCAACTCTCTTATACCGAGCACCAATACAGTATCCAAGCTTATAAGTTTCCCCTGTAATGATAGATTTTAAGAAGTCGAAAACAATGAATTATTTCTAGGATTAGGCATCCATCAGTCTCAGGAGTCCATGGAGTTGCGCTCTGGTGTCGGCCTGGTCTGGAGTGGCCTCACCAGGGCGCAAAGCCAGGGTAGGTTGATTCGGGGGGAGAAGCTGTTACCCAGGCAGCAGGTCCCCCCCCCCTCTCCACGGCGCTGAAAGTCTCCAATGGAAAGGCATTTCTAGATTAATGAAATATTAACACCACCAGCTCGTGCTTCTCTGCTCTGGGACTAGTCTGAATGAATGCCTCTGTGTCCAGATTCACGAAGCAGTTACGCAAGTACTTACGAACGTGTATATCTTTCCTCCTTCTTTGACGGCTTTTATTACATTTAGTAAACAGTTTACAAGCACGAAAACTTCTCAATCAACTGTTGTTATTGTTATAAACAGCCTCTTGGTGCTTCGGAGCTCATTAACTGTTTAATAATTGTAAACAAAGTCGCCAAAGACTGAGAAAAGATGACAAGTTCGTAATTAATGGCGTAACTGCTTCGTGAATCTGGCCTCTGGACTTCAACCAGTTTCGTTTTGTGTCTGACAATATAGGGACTACACACTGGTGCCGTACGTCCCAGAACTGGACTTGCGAAGTCCTTAGGTTAATAAAGGCCGATTTTACGTTGGTCAACCTACCATAGGCCGCTGATTGGCTTGATGTTGGCTTCCGAGAACAGGTGTAATGCGTTATTAATAGTCTCGTTGTCAGTGTGACTTTTGAAGTATTTTATCTCACATGAGGTACTTTGTGGCCTGTTATCGTGTTCCCAGCACCAAGCTTCGTAACTTTGCACAAACCTGAGTTAAACTCTGGTGGCCACCACTCAAGCTGTAAGCTCTATCTTACTCTATGTCAGATTATGTTTATACTTGTACACTTAATTAAGCCAGAATGGTAACTACTTGTACAAGAACCTATGAGAATAGCTGTGGATTTGATGCTGATATAGCGCGCGTGTGTGTGTGTGTGTGTGTGTGTGTGTGTGTGTGTGTGTGTGTGTGTGTGTGTGTGTGTGTGTGTGTGTACACACTGAGGGGACTTACCTGTGCACATAGGGTGTGTGGAAAAGTCTGGAGGTTCTGGAGTGTCTTCACTGCTCCTGCTGGTCTCCGCGACCTGTGGCTCCTCTCCGTCGCTGCTGCTGGCATCAGAGGTGCCACCCAGGCTGATGGCACCCTCGGCGTCAGGTGCCACGGGCGCGGCACCGTCGCCAGCCTCGCCCTTGTTCTGTTCCCCACCTCTGGCCAGCAGGGCAAGAGACTCAACATTGTCGAGACAGTTGGTGACCTTCCCCGCCTGGTTCGTGTCCGTCCGTGCCACCATGGCCGTGCCGCTGCTCGTGGCACTCTCCAGAGTCCGTGCCACCACGCTCCGCACGCCGCACGTGGCACTCTGGCTACTCTCCTCACGCGCCGCGCACTCAAACGCACCTTCACTACTCACTAAACTCCAGTTTGGGGAATGATCCGCTTGTCTGACCGTCTGTGTGACGCGGGGTTCACCGCCGCTTGCTAAGCCTATCTCCGAGGCTGTGTCCTGGGCGTGGTGGGTGGCGTGGGCGTGCGGGCGGCCGCCAGCGTGGGAGGGGAGGGCGCGGGTGAGTGGGAGGGTGGCGTGGCGTGGGTGGCGGGTTGTGCCCTGTGCGAGACTGTGGTGGTGGAGGCTGGTGGCTGGGCTGTGGGCAGCGGCGACTTGTGGGGGAGAGAAGGAGGGGGGAAGCTGTTTCTCTCCCCCCACCACCTCCTCCTCCTTCTTCCCCCCTTCTCCCCCTCCAACCTGGGGGTCGCTCAGGGCACGCGCCGCAGCGCCCTGACCCCCGCCAGCCGGGTCATCCTTACACACATCTTCGGCCGCAGGTTCATCTTCGTGCTCATCTTCACCTTCGTCAGATTCCCGGTGGTGGTCGTCACCTTCAGTAGCACCGTCGGAACCTTCACTAGTGCCTCCTCCTGCTCCTCCTCCTCCTCCTCCTCCTCCCGCGTCATCGTCGTCACCTTCGCTGTCGTCTTGAAGCCACCTGCGGGAGAGGAAGATGATTGAGTCATTTTCAGGCATCATTCTACCAAACAATATCATTATCACTACACATCCGTCATAATACCCACTAACATTGCATTACTGACCACCACTACCAGTAACGACCACCACTACCAGCAATAACCCCCCCCCCCACCAAGCTACCACCATCCCCCACCAACACACCACAACAATTACTAACGCCCACCTGGGAAGGTTAAAACATATATGACCATTAACAAAGAGGAACGTTACCAGCCGCTGGTAACGTCTCTCCATGCTGCAGTATGCTGAGAACAATTCCACTTGGACTGGTCGGCAGAACAAAGGCCTCGCATCCTGCAAGGTCAGAGTTCGATTCCCGATCGCCCTAGAGGTTTCATTCTGACAGTTACCGTTACGTTACGTTAACCAGGCTGTGATTCGTACGTCAGGCTGCGAGCAGCCGTGCCCAACAGCCTGGTTGACCAGTCCAGCAACGAGGAGGCCTGGTCGACGACCGGGCCGCGGGGACGCTAAGCCCCGGAAGCACCTCAAGGTATACTCAAGGTATACCTCAGTGTACCTTGAGCAGGGGAGGGGGATGGGTACAACCCCCATGCCCAAGTCAAATACTAACTTCATACATTTGAGTAAGTCAGTATCTGACTAAGACGTCATGAACCGGAGCCCGGATTCATTAGGCATTTACGAAACCTGTACATCTTTCCTCACAATCATGACGGCTCTGTTTACATTGATGATTTTTTTTTGTATGAGCTACGAGGTTGTATATAACAATAACAATCAAGGGTTGTGAGAGCTTAATTGTTTAATCAAAGAACAACAAAGCTGATTGTGTAGCGACTTCTTGTGGTGATCTCGCCTTAACGAGAGCCGGTCGGCCGAGCGGACAGCATGCTAGACTTGAGATCCTGTGGTCCCGGGTTCGATCCCAGGCGCCGGCGAGAAACAACGGGCAGAGTTTCTTTCACCCTATGCCCCTATTACCTAGCAGTAAAATAGGTACCTGGGTGTTAGTCAGCTGTCACGGGCTGCTTCCTGGGGGTGGAAGCCTGGTCGAGGACCGGGCCGCGGGGACACTAAAAAGCCCCGAAATCATCTGAAGATAACCTCAAGATATAACGACCTCACACAGAAACGAAGCCAGAATCGGGAAAGCGATGATGATTGATGATTGATAAAGATTAAGCCACCCAAGAGGTGGCACGGGCATGAATAGCCCGTAAGTGGTGGCCCTTTTGAGCCATTACCAGTATCAAGAGCTGATACTGGAGATCTGTGGAGGCGCGACTGCACCCTGCGTGACGGGAGATGTCTCCCGGACCAAGTGGTGACCAGATGGTGGGAAAGCGCCAAGCCATTACGACTATATAGCCCTTTGGGAGGGGGATCAGAATAAGGATTTGGGATGGGACGGGTCGGGGGGAAAGGAATGGTGCCCAACCTCTTGGTGGACGGTTGGGGGGATTGAACGCCGACCTGCATGGAGCGAGACCGTCGCTCTTTACCGTCCAGCGCAAGTGATTGGAGCCCAGAAGCTACAGTCACATCTCGCAGGAAAGATTATATGTAAGGCGTTATGTGGTACTTTAGGACACGGCACATGCCTGACAGCGCTTCGGATTCGTAGTCCTGAGGTTCCGGGTTCGATCCCCGGTGGAGGCGGAGACAAATGGGCAAACCAAAACCTTTCACCCTGATGCCCCTGTTACCTAGCAGCAAACAGGTACCTGGGAGTTAGACAGATGCTACAAGCTGCTTCCTGTGTGTGTGTGTGTGTGTGTGTGTGTGTGTGTGTGTGTGTGTGTGTGTGTGTGTGTGTGTGTGTGTGTGAAACAAGACGGAGGCCTGGTCAAGGACCGGGCCGCGGGGACGCTAAGCCCCCGAAATCATCTCAAGATAACCTCAAGATACGCAAGGAGACCCGTCGTAACTCCACCCTCCAACAGCCATCACCTCAATCACTTCAATTAAAGTGGTCACGAGTTCCTCCGGTCTGTAGCTTGCGCGTGACAACTGCACCGGTAAACTCGGAGCTGGAGTTTACCTCTTGAGCGTGACGTATTCTGATTGGCGACGGATGGGCCAAAAATGTGGGGCAAAACTGGGGCTGTCAATTAAGGCGATGTTTGACTGGTCTTCAATGGTGAGACTTGAGATCGTCTTGTGGCGGAGATGAAGGGTGATGGAAGGTGTCCGGGTGATGGGGTGTACGGGTGATGGGTGTACGGGTGATGGGTGTACGGGTGATGGGTGTACGGGTGATGGGTGTCCGGGTGATGGGTGTCCGGGTGATGGGTGTCCGGGTGATGGGTGTACGGGTGATGGGTGTCCGGGTGATGGGTGTACGGGTGATGGGTGTCCGGGTGATGGGTGTACGGGTGATGGGGTGTACGGGTGATGGGTGTCCGGGTGATGGGTGTACGGGTGATGGGGTGTCCGGGTGATGGGTGTCCGGGTGATGGGTGTACGGGTGATGGGTGTACGGGTGATGGGTGTACGGGTGATGGGTGTCCGGGTGATGGGTGTACGGGTGATGGGTGTCCGGGTGATGGGTGTACGGGTGATGGGTGTACGGGTGATGGGTGTCCGGGTGATGGGGTGTACGGGTGATGGGTGTCCGGGTGATGGGTGTACGGGTGATGGGTGTACGGGTGATGGGTGTCCGGGTGATGGGGTGTACGGGTGATGGGTGTCCGGGTGATGGGTGTCCGGGTGATGGGTGTACGGGTGATGGGTGTCCGGGTGATGGGTGTCCGGGCGATGGGGTGTACGGGCGATGGGAGTCCGGGTGATGGGTGTCCGGGTGATGGGTGTACGGGTGATGGGTGTACGGGTGATGGGTGTCCGGGTGATGGGTGTCCGGGTGATGGGTGTACGGGTGATGGGTGTACGGGTGATGGGTGTACGGGTGATGGGTGTACGGGTGATGGGTGTACGGGTGATGGGTGTACGGGTGATGGGTGTCCGGGTGATGGGTGTCCGGGTGATGGGTGTCCGGGTGATGGGTGTCCGGGTGATGGGTGTACGGGTGATGGAAGGTGTCCGGGTGATGGAAGGTGTCCGGGTGATGGGGTGTACGGGTGATGGGTGTCCGGGTGATGGGTGTCCGGGTGATGGGTGTACGGGTGATGGGTGTACGGGTGATGGGTGTACGGGTGATGGGTGTACGGGTGATGGGTGTCCGGGTGATGGGTGTCCGGGTGATGGGTGTACGGGTGATGGGTGTACGGGTGATGGGTGTACGGGTGATGGAAGGTGTCCGGGTGATGGAAGGTGTCCGGGTGATGGGGTGTACGGGTGATGGGTGTCCGGGTGATGGGTGTCCGGGTGATGGGTGTACGGGTGATGGGTGTACGGGTGATGGGTGTACGGGTGATGGGTGTACGGGTGATGGGTGTACGGGTGATGGGTGTACGGGTGATGGGGTGTCCGAGTGATGGGGTGTACGGGTGATGGGGTGTACGGGTGATGGGGTGTACGGGTGATGGGGTGTCCGGGTGATGAGTGTACGGGTGATGGGTGTACGGGTGATGGTACGTCAAAGGACTGGGAGTAAAGTTCTTCCAGCGGGAAAACGAAAAGCTTTAGGACACACAACAAAGTAGAGAGAGAGAGAGAGAGAGAGAGAGAGAGAGAGAGAGAGAGAGAGAGAGAGAGAGAGAGAGAGAGAGAGAGAGAGAGAGAGAGAGAGATAAAGTGACACACACACAAAGTCAGACCGTCCTCGTCTCTAGCAGCGTTCTTGATGATCTGTACTAAGTGTACGTGGTCCTCCAGTCCTTACCACCTCCGCCTGCCCCAATCCCTCGTACCTCTGGCATCTTCCACCACCATCACTGCTACTACCACAATCCACCATATTCCCCTCCCTACCAACACCACCATATCCTCTATCTACCACCACTACCACCACCCACATTCCCCACACACACTACCACCACCACAACACACTACCACCACCACACACTACCACCACCACCACACACACCACCACCACCACACACTACCACCACACACTACCACCACCACCACCACAGCAAAACTGCCACGACAGCTCAGAGACAGAGAAGCCAATTTATAACCACTCAGCTGTAATTAACTGAATGATAATTAACACAGTCAATATGTAAGCTCATTTATCTCTAGAAAATTATATTATATATATATATATATATATATATATATATATATATATATATAATTTGGACACACACCAGAGACTATATCTTTATTATCAACATAAATATAAGACTTAGTCTAACCTCTCCTACCAATCTTAAGCCTAATACAACCTTAGGCCTAAAACGGTATACATATAGAATGTGTATGTGTGCTATACTTGGCTTAGGAATATTTAAGTTTGGTTTTTAGATTATATTTCCGGATTCTATCTAAAAAAAAAAGTACAAAAAGAGGCCTAGTGGAGCTCCATTACTACATAGTGGTACTCTCGACCCAATGGTTACAAAGGGTTCAGATAGTACAGGATATTACAAAGGGGTTCAGATAGTACAGGATATTACAAAGGATTCAGATAGTACAGGATATTACAAAGGATTCAGATAGTACAGGATATTACAAAGGATTCAGATAGTACAGGATATTACAAAGGGTTCAGGATATTACAAAGGGTTCAGGATAGTACAGGATATTACAAAGGGTTCAGAAAGTACAGAATATTACAAAGGGTTCAGGATAGTACAGGATATTACAAAGGGTTCAGAAAGTACAGAATATTACAAAGGGTTCAGGATAGTACAAGATATTACAAAGGGTTCAGGATAGTACAGGATATTACAAAGGGTTCAGGATAGTACAGGATATTACAAAGGGTTCAGGATAGTACAGGATATTACAAAGGGTTGCCTGCTCTGGGGGCAAGGCTGAGGGGGGGGGAGTTGGG